>NC_056740.1:261304495-261604495 GCF_019279795.1 Protopterus annectens | reverse complement strand
GATTTGAGGCCTTAGTAATTGTTTTTATCTTTTTTGTTTTCTCTCCTCTGCCTACTGACCATCAAGCTTCTTCAATAGCACACAGGCCCATTCATTCCATGATAGTGAGGATCATCTTCAGATCTTCCAATGTGAGAGTCTATATGAAATCCATCACGTGGGTAGACATCAAGGATACTTGTGCTGTTAGCAGCATCCTGGCAACTGACAGCATTTGCATTATGGCCCTAACCTGTCCTCTATTGATGATGTGCTCACCTGCATAACTACACTACTGCCGATGTACCCCCACATTCATCCATGCCACACAAGATAGAAGCTACTGTCACTGGCTTGGTTAGCCACATTATATAGTCCCTGTAATTTACCCCTTGTTCTTAGTGTTCATGAGACCTCTGTCCCATGACATCAAGTAGGCATAGCTATCTGGGAACCACCCATCCTTCCTACCAGCACCATCAGTCACCTGAGCCACTAACTGAGCTCAGCTCATCTGGGCAGTAGTCAGGGCTTTATCCCTCATTACTAGTGGGCTAATGTTTGTAAATTGATGTGTTTAGGCAGGGACCCCAGTCTCAAACTGACTCCAGCCTTTGATTAATGTATTTTTAAGTAGTGATGTACAGTGTGCATATGTAGTGTTGTCCCCTGGACTGTGTGGACAGATGTAACAATGACATCTGGAAGATGAGTTTCTGATTTTGCTTATCTAAAGTCCAAAAAAATCACCAGACCAGTTAAAGGACTTCAAGGCACAGAAGAAGTAATCCACAAAGAACAGCAAAGAAGTCCAATGCTCTAAGTTCTCAAATTCTCAAACTTTTAATAAGTAAAACAACACAAAGCTTTCAAGTAAAAACTCTTCATCAGTGTGTCTGTTCATAAGGTGATTTACTTTGATGATATCCTTTTACTATTTCAACAAAATTGCAATTTAAGCTAATGTATTTGCATTTAATGAAACTCAGTGCTATTAGCTTAAACATGTGACTTTATTTAATATTGAGAAGTACATCTTCCAAGTAAATTAATTAAAATGTACTTAGAATGGCACATCAGCAATATTTAGATGGTTAAAGTGACTTGTCTCACTGCTGTTGTATTCTAGTGTTGCTTTTTTAAGCTATGTTTAATAAGGAGACAGGAAAAGATGACTTGAGGAAAGGTTTTCCTTATGGCATATGGATTTACTGTCATAGGTAGGTACCTTTTTCTATGCTATCCCTCTGCATTGAAGTACCTCTTTGTAATGTTGAAGAGGCAGTGTTTATAACCCATTTATAATGCTGTTTAATACATACACTTTTACTGTAAAAAAGAAACATACATAAGTCACACAACAGTAGCCAACCCATCCACATAGTCAACTCATAAGGTTCAAGAGTGGTAATGGGACAACAAATGAGGGACCTGGCTGAACAATGCAGCACAAAGGTTGGGAGGGTTGCAGGCAGAAGCAATGGCCATAACTAGTGGAGTCCTAAAGGGTTTTGTTCTTGACTGAGAGTTCTTCAGTCTGTTTACATAGCTAAGGGGAAAGACAGCAGGATAAACCTCAGTATCATCATCATCTTCTTTTGGCTGTTCCCGTTAGGGGTCACCACAGCAGATCATCTGTTTCCATTTCTTCCTGTCCTCTGCAACTTGCTCTGTCACACCAACCACCTGCATGTCCTCTCTCACCACATCCATAAACCTTATCTTAGGCCTTCCTCTTTTCCTGTTACCTGGTAGCTTCATCCTTAGCATCTTTTTCCCAAAATACTCAGCATCCCTTCTCAGCACATGTCCAAACCAACGTAATCTTGCCTCTGTGGCTTTGTCTCCAAACCTTCCAACCTGAGCTGACCTTCTCATATACTTATTCCTAATCCTGTCCACCCTCGTCACACCCAGTGCAAATCTTAACATCTTTAACTCTGCCACATCCAGTTCTAACTCCTGCCTTTGTCAATGCCACTGTCTCCAACCCATATAACATAGCTGGTCTCACTACCCTCTTGTAGACCTTCCCTTTCACTCTTACTGGTACTCGTCTTTCACATATCACTCCTGACACTCTTCTCCACACACTCCATCCTGCCTGTACTGTCTTCTTCACCTCTCTTCCACACTCACCATTACTCTGAAGTATTGATCCCAAGTATTTAAACTCATCCACATTCGCCACCTCTACTCCTTGCATCCTCACCATTCCTCTATCCTCCCTCTCATTCACACACATATATTCTGTCTTATTCCTGCTGACCTTTATTCCTCTTCTGTCTAGAGCATATCTCCATCTCTCCAGGGTCATCTCCACCTGTTCCCTACTCTTACTACAGATCACAATGTCATCTGCAAACATCATAGTCCATGGGGACTCCTGTCTGATCTCGTCTGTCAACCTGTCCATCACCACTGCAAATAAGAAAAGGCTCAGAGATGATCCTTGATGTCATCCCACCTTAACCTTAAACACATCCGTCACTTCCACCGCAGACCTCACCGCTGTCACACTACCCTCGTATATATCCTGTACCAGTCTTACATACTTCTCTGACACTCCCGACTTCCTCATACAATACCACAACTCCTCTCTAGGCACCCTGTCATATGCTTTCTCTAAGTCTACAAAAACTCAATGCAACTCCTTCTGACCTTCTCTGTACTTCTGCATCAACACTCTCAGAGCAAACATCGCATCTGTAGTGCTCTTTCCTGGCATGAAACCATACTGCTGATCACTAATCATCACGTCCCTTCTTAACCTAGCTTCCACTACTCTTTCCTATAACTTCATGCTGTGACTGATCAATTTAATCCTTATGTAGTTACTACAGCTCTGCACATCACCCTTATTCTTAAAAATCGGTACTAAAACACTTCTTCTCCATTCCTCAGGCATTCTCTCATTTCCCAAGATTTCATTAAACAATCTGGTTAAAAACTCCACTGCCATTTCACTTAAACACCTCCATGCTTCCACATGTATGTCATCTGGACCAACAGCCTTTACATTCTTCATCCTCTTCATAGCTATCCTTACTTCCTCCTTGCTAATCCTTTGTACTTCATGATTCACTATACCCACATCATCCAACCTTCTCTCCCTCTCATTCTCTTAATTCATCAACCCCTCAAAGTACTCTTTCCATCTCCTCAACACACTCTCCTCACTTGTGAGTATGTTTCCCTCATTATCCTTTATCACCTTTACCTGCTGCACATCTTTCCTAGCTCGGTCCCTCTGTCTAGCCAATTGGTACAGATCCTTTTCTCCCTCCTTAGTGTCCAACATTTCATACAACTCTTCATATGCCTTATCCTTAGCCTTCGCCACCTCTCTCTTTGCCATGCACCTCATCTCCTTATACTCCTGTCTACTTTCTTCATCTCTCTGACAATCCCACTTCTTCTTTGCCAACCTCTTTCTCTGTATACTCTCCTGTACTTCCTCATTCCACCACCATGTCTCCTTGTCGTCCTTCCTCTGTCCAGATGTCATACCAAGCACCTTTCTAGCCATCTCCCTTACTAGTTCTTCTGTAGTTACCTAGCTATTTGGTAACTCTTCATTGCCACCCAGTGCCTGTCTTAATTCATCCCTGAACTCCACCTCACAATTACTCTTTTTCAATTTCCACCGTTTGATCCTTGGTGCTGCCCTCGCACTCCTCCTCTTCTTGATAACCACCGTCATCCTACAAACCACCATCCTATGCTGCCTAACTACACTTTCCCCGGTCACCACTTTACAGTCTCCAATCTCCTTCAAACTGGCCCTCCTACATAAGATATAATCCACCTGTGTGCATCTTCCTCCACTCTTGTATGTCACCCTATACTCCTCCCTCTTGTTAAAATACATATTCACCACAGCCATGTCCATCCTTTTCATAAAATCCACTACCATCTGACCTTCTGCATTCCTCTTTTTAACACCATACCTACCCATCACTTCCTCATCCCCTCTGTTCCCTTCATCAACATGCCCATTGAAATCTGCTCCAATCACCACTCTCTCATCCTTGGGTACAGTCATCACCACTTCATCCAACTCACTCCAAAATGTTTCTTTCTCATCCATCGCACACCCAACATGTGGAGCATATGCACTAACAACATTCATCATTACACCATCAATTTCCAGCTTCATAAACATCACTCTATCCGACACTCTTTTCACCTCCAAAACACTCCTAGCATATTGTTCTTTCAGGATAACTCCTATGCCATTTCTCCTCCCATCCACACCATGATAAAACAATTTGAACCCACCTCTGATACAGCTAGCCTAACTCCCCTTCCATCTGGTCTCTTGCACACACAATATACCAACCTTCCTTCTGTCCATCATATCAGCTAGCTCTCTCCCTATACCAGTCATACTGCCAACATTCAAAGTTCCGACCCTCACTACCACAGTACTAGCCTTTCTCCTCTCTTCCTGCCTTCGGCTCTTCTCCTCCTTTAGCCAACAGTAGCCCAATTTCCACCAGCACCCTGTTGGCAAACAGCACTGGTGGCAGTCGTTGTGAACCCGGGCCTCGACCAATCCAGTATGGAGATATTTACTGGTGTCCGCATGAAGTATTTGGTGAAGTTTTATGCCGGATGCCCTTCCTGACATTACCCTCCCCATTTATCCAGGCTTGTGACCGGCACAAAGAAATGCACTGGCTTGTGCATCCCCAGTGATAAACCTCAGTATGAATAATGCAAATACAGAGACTACAGTACAGGATAGAGAGCTTTAGGAAGAACTTGGAAGGAGTGACCAGGTGAGCAGAGAGGTGGTTTTTAGTGCAGACCAGTGCACAGTTCTGAAGTTCAGCCAGAGCTTAATTTGAGGTACAATAATCTAGATGTAAGATATGAGGGTGGAGCAGAACTGGATTTGAAAAAAAAAATAGGATAAGACCTAGCATCAATTATTACTCTAATACTAGTCCTCCAGGAAGTATATGAAGGGACATTAGCAGTAAAAGTCGGGAAACTTTCAGTATGTATACCCTTGGGAGAGATTCCAGAAAGAAGGAAGAAATATTCCCATTATACAGCACCATAGTGATATCACACGCCACAGTTCTGTGTATATCTCAATTAAATAGGGATGAATCTCAGCAAAATCTGGGACAATTCCATAAATAGTCATGGACAATCAGGGATACTTTTTAAAATATTGCTACTGTTAACCTGAGATGTTAACAGAATAAGATAATGTGAATTAAGAAGTCTATAACTCTAATTATTGTCATTATGTATTAAGTGCAACCATGTCTCCAAAAATCACTAGTTTTAGGAGGGATTAAGAGGGACAGAGGTAAAATTTCTGTCAAAATTAGGGATGTCCCTGAAAATCAGAGACAGTTGAGAGGTAAGGTTCTGTGTGCAGTTTTAGAGGCCATGCAAAACAGGTGATAGCTAGCTACTTGAGGGAATACATAGCAAAATGTAGGAAGATAAAAGGTATGGAGGAGAAAAGTTCTAGACTAAAAGAGCTTAAACTCTGTAAGACATGCAACTCTTTTCTCTAGAGATGAGAAGAGTCAAACCGAGACATGACAAGTTATCACATGATAGGGTTTATTAGAAGATGTGGAGCTATCAGCCTCTGGAAGAAGGCCAAAGAGAGGAATAGCCATAGACAGAAGATTGAAAGAACATACTACTGTCAAGATCAGACAAAGTTCTTTATCATGGATGGGGGGGGGGTTGGTAGATGAATGAAATAGATTACAAGAATATGCAGTGGGAAAACAAACCTATAGATGCCTTCAAGAAAGCACAGCATTGATGCAAGCACGAGAATGTTGAAGAAAGCGATATATTAAATGGCAAATGAAACAGACATAATGTGCTCTTCTGTTACCAAGGAAAATAATTAAAGGATCAAGCTTGGATAGAGTGAAGAAATTGCAAACTCATTTAATGACAGTCAAATTTCCCATCCCTTCAAGACTGCAAAAATGAAGAAGGTACACGTTGAACATTTTAGAAAAAAATCACCTTTCTTTCTTAACAGACTTAGATTAGAGCTGGTGCTACATTCCTTGAAGATACTAATAAGTTCATAGGTAGGTACTAGGCTATTGGCCCTAGGGCCTATACAAGCCTAGCCAAAAAGGTACCCTGGCTTTCGCCATCCAAGAAAATTATTTTCCTGCGCCACTGTCGAGCAGAGCCACAGAAGTGATCCCCGGGGTGAATTTCCTATTTCCCATCCAATTATCAAGATTTTTCTTGGAGTGCTAATGAAGAGTTTTGTTTGATATAGATAGGTAGTTTGTTCCAGAGTATGGGGAGTCTCTGGGACAGGAATCTATCCCTCCAGCATGTACTGTTTATTGAGGTGACCAGGTTTAGGTCCCAAAAGCATGTAGCTCAGAGGGAATGGGATTTCTTTAAGTGGAGCATGTTCATCAGCTCTGGGTTTGACATAGCTTTGTATGTTAGGCAGAGATCACCTCTGAGTAGGTGATATGTGACGAAGTAAAGCTGGAGTTTTTTGAGACGGTTTGCATAAGGCATCTGTTTGAGGCTGGTAATCATCTTTGTGAGGTATTTCTGTGGCCTTTCCAGTTGTTGTAGATGTCTTGTGAGGTACAGACCAAAAGGGGCATTGTACTCTATAATGGGTCTAATGAGTGACGAGTAGAGGGGAACAATGACCTTTTTTTTTCCCTGGATGAGAAACCTTTTGTGATGAGGTGTGGTACGTAGAAGGATTTCCTGACTACTGTGGTGATGTGATTATCAAAGGAGAGACTAGTGACCACCTGTGTCCTAAGGTCTCTTATCACACTTTCGGTGTTAAGTAGACTACCGCCTGTGTGGTAGTTCATCGGTACAGAGTTTTTACCAAAAGGGATGACAATGCACTTTTTGGCATTGAGCTTGAGTTCATGGTTTGACACCAGGCATCTGTCTCATTGAGGCCCTTTTGTAGGATGCCCACATCGTTAGGAGTTTTGATTATGGCGCCTGGTTTGCAGTCATCTGCGAACTTTGTTAGCTGAAGACCTTCTGTGTTAGCCTGTACTTCAGAGAAGTAGATACCAAACAGGAGAGGACCCAGGACTGAACCCTGTGGTACTCCACTTGTCACTGGTCTGAAGTCTGATTTGGAGTCTGCTACTTTCACAGTGTAGGTTCTGTCAGTGAGCCAGTTGGCAACTTATCTTGTGACATAGGGATTTATACCTAGTTTAGTGAGTTTATCTATAATTCCAGAGTGGGGGATGGTGTTGAAAGCCTTGGCGAGATCTGGATAGACTGTGTGAACCACCTTACCCTTGTCTGCAGCTTTGGTGACTGCTTCAAAGAAGACTATCAGGTTTAAGAGACATGATCTATCTTTTACAAACCCAAACTGGGTAGGGTCCAGAGTTTGGAAATTACCAATGTCTTAGTTTACAATTTCCATGATGATACATTCCATGGCCTTGCAGACCAGACTCATCAGGCTAATGGGGTGGTAGTTCCCGGGGTCCATGGTGGCTCCCCCTTTGTGGAGTGGGATAACCATCACTGTGCACCATTCAGTGGGCACAAAGCCTGAGGTGAGGCTATGATTGAACATGGTACTTAGGTGGGGTGCCAGTTTGTTCTGTAGTTCATGTAGAATGCAGCCTGGGATGTTTTCAGGTCCCATGGATGCTGTGTTCTTGGCTTTGGAGAGTGTGGTTTTTACCTGTGCTGCCGTGATTACAGGAACTTTGCATTCTTCCAGTATAGAGATGGGTCCTTTAGGGGGTGGGAGGGGGTAAAGTTAACAGTGAACGTATCTGCCAGGATGTTGGCAATATCAGTTGGTTCTATATATTTAGTGCCATTGTGCTGGTAACTCAGAGCAAATCTGGGTGTTGCCATTGAGATGCTTGACATAGCTATAGAATGCTTTGTGATTGTCTTTAGAATCACTGGCGATTTTGTTTTCATAACTAGCTTTGGAGGATTTTATGTGGGATCTCGGCTTCTTACTGAGGCTGACTAGGGAGTTCCTGCAATCATGGGATTTTACTATTTTTTGCAACAGTTTCTTCTGTTGTAGAGTTTGTTTATGGTAAGGGACCAGCAAATTCGCTTCATTTTTTTTGGAAAATAGCATCTGGGTTCTGTTAGGAATAGCATAATCCATGCACTCGTGTAAGTGCTTATAAAGTGCATTTGTGCTGGATTCAGCAGTCGTACCTCTATTGTCCGCCTGCATGGGTGTTGCGAAGTTTGCCACTTCTGTCTTAAGAAGCGTGAAGTTGGCTTTGGAAAAATGTTTTACGGTAGTTTCCCTAGTGGGGGCTAGGGGCGGGATGTGGATGTCTAGGGTGATTAGCTTGTGGTCAGATCTGACCAACGAGGAATTGACCTTTGGTGTGCATTTTTATATATACACATATTTACATATTTATTCTTGTGTTTATAATACATAGTTTAGGGTGTTAACATTTACACACTCAGTTTTTATATGTATTTTATATATTTTTATATTTATACTGTTTTGTGCTGAAACATTTATGTATAGTGTTTCAGACTTCTGTTCCAGAAGACTGTTTCAGACTTGGGAGTGGTTTTCACTAATCCAGGAAGTGATGTCATGTACGATTTCCTATTTAAAACAGGTTACTTTCTTAAGTTCCTTGTAT
The DNA here is from genome assembly GCF_019279795.1 of Protopterus annectens. Taxonomy (NCBI): domain Eukaryota; kingdom Metazoa; phylum Chordata; order Ceratodontiformes; family Protopteridae; genus Protopterus; species Protopterus annectens. The sequence continues at coordinate 261,595,871 of NC_056740.1, read as the reverse complement.
CTGATGAAGTTCCTGCTTTTATTTTTGGAATGAAAGCGCTTATACCTTCTTGTTTGTCTGAATAAAGAAAGCATCCTTGTACTGAATTGTACTGAACTGGACATGTTGGCTTGACTTAAAGCATACATTGGAATATTTCAGGGCTCTGCTGCATACTGCTTGTGCAACAATTTTCTTGATGCTGAGCAACTAGCCTGGAGGTGTGGATATCCTTACTGAATATGGACACACCTCCACCTTTAGTGTTTCCATCCAGGTTAGGTGGTCGAAAGATGTGGTATGAATTATAGCCTGGTAATGCAGGGGTGCTCTCTGGAGCCTTGAACCAGGTCTCTGACACTGCACAGATGTCCATGTTCTCCATTTTAAGGAGTGCCTCGAGTGAGTGCATTTTGAGGTTTAGACTTCTAGCATTGAGTAGCAATACCCTCAGATTTTGCTTGCTTGTACCTGTTATGGTGGTGAATTTGTCATTTGAACCTTGCCTAAAAAATACACTATAGGGGTGGCAAGAGCCTTAGCCAGTATCCGGAATCCCAAGGGTGACAGGTGCAGGCCATCTCTGGCAAAGCATTGTGGTCTGTTGATCTTGTCATCCCAGGTAGGCAGATACTGGATCCCCTTAGAATGACACCAGAAGCTTAGCCAATTGTTGAAGTCAATCATATTGTCCTTGTACTGTGGTATCGTTCTGGGTGATGGCAGGATGCTACTCAGGGTAGGGTCATATCTACCTGGGCTACAAGATTGGAGAGCTCCTCCGTGTCTCTTTTCATGTAGTCCAGGGAGGTACGTCTCAGGTCATTCACACTAACGTGGACAAGGACAGAGTCATATTTGTGCTTGTTGTGGAGTGACCTGAGTGTGTGCATTATGTGGCAGATCCTGGCACCTGACAGGCAGCTGACAGTAACTTTCTCCTTGTTTAGACTGGTGAGTGGAACATTAGTGTGCCTGACTATGGAGTCACCTATGACTAGAGTTTTGGGTACGTTGTTAAGCCTTATGGGCTGTGGTTGAGTGGCACACTGAGTTTGTGGGCTGTGTGTCATTTGGGTTGTGTTGGGGGGTGGAGGTTACTTGTGTTTTTGCTTTGGAGGGCTCTGTTGCTTGGGCAGGTATTTATTGAGAGCCTTCATGAAATCAGCTGTGTGTTTTGTGTTTCTATGTGTGTGTTTTGGTGGTGAAGGTTTTGAAGGACTACGTGATGAGTTTTGTGGTGCAAGTGTTTACTTTCTCCTCTTGACTGTCTAGCCCAGTCTTGGGTGAAGAGAGCTTTGCTTCCAGTTTGGCTATGTAAGTGCATCTCTCACAGGTTGTAGTGTTGTGTGGTAGGAGGAGATTGTTGTCTGTGTACATGAGGCAATTGTTGCATTGCCCCAACTTGCCCAGATTCATCAGGTAGACAGGAGAAAACACCGGGAGTTGACCCTTAGACATGCCTGGATAGGTGCTATTTATTAAGTACTAAAAAATGTTTTCCTCTAGATAATTGAGGAAAGTTGAGTGCTGTAGTAATTAGTTGCTTATTTAGTGCTTACAAGTTCTGAACCAAGTGCCAAGCTCAGAGAAACAGGTCTGAGTGCTAAAACTAAAAACTGACTAGTTCTAAGGGAAAATTTGAACAGCAGACTTTATGGCGCCGGGAATAGTTTAGCCCTAACTAAGCAGCGATGCATAAAGTGTGTGTGTGTGTATATATATATATATATATATAAAACAGTAGCAAATGAGCAAACTGATTTAAACAAATTAACCAATAAAAGCTAAAAACTGAGTCCCGTTCCAGCAGTCTTCGATCAGACAAGTTACACTCCTGCCACTAGGGTGCAGGGGAACTTTCTCCAAAAAAAGATGGCCCAGATTAGTGCTCAAGTTATACAAACAAAGCTAGATTCAGCAGGTCTGAATGTAGTCTATGCTACAGCAAACAAGGTGCACCAATTTCAGAAAGAAACTTTTCAAATAAGGAGGCACAATAAGCCTTTAACCAGAAACTCCCAGCACAGAAGGGCAGAATCTACCCTCTCCTCCCACAAGAGTGCAGACTACACCTTCTTAATGTAAAATAACTGGCCCAAAGCCCAAGTGCTTACACCAGAACTAATACACTTTAGAATAACAGACACCAAGGCTTCAATCAAGCAACTCCCAACTTAGAAGGATGTAAGCTTCCTGTTCTGCCACAACAGTGCAGACCACAAACCTTCTTAATGTAAAACAACTGGTCTGAAGCCCAAGTGCATAAACCAAAGGCTTAGAATGACAGTTACAATTTAATTGGCTACTAACAAGCAGTAATAAATGCAGCAGAATAAATGCAATTAAGTACTTTTAAGAACAGGCAGCAAAAGCAAAATAAAGTAATAAAGTAGGAAGAAATACAAATACAGTAAAAGCAGATGAATAAAGTGAATTTTCTTTCTTTCTTTTTCTATATAACAATAGAAAACGAGCAAACTGATTTAAATAAATTACCCAATTAACCAGTAAAAAGCTCAAAACGGAGCCCTGATCCAGCAGTCGTCAATCAGACAAGTTCTAACTGCCCACTTCTGTCACTAGGGTGCAGGGGAACCTTCCCCAAAAAAGATGACCTGGATCAGTGCTCAAGTTGTACAAACAAAGCTAGATTCAGCAGGCCTGAATCTAGTCTATGCTACAGCAAACAAGGCACACCAATTTCAGAAAAACAGTTGAAATAAGCAGGCACAGTAAGCCTTTAACCAGAAATTCCCATCTTAGAAGGGCAGAATCTAGCCTCTCCTCCCACAAGAGTATAATTTAAAACAACTGGCCTGAAGCTCAAGTGCTTAAACCAGAACTAATACACTTTTAGAATAACAGACACTGAGCCTTCAATCAGCAATTCCCAACTTAGAAGGATGTAAGCTACCTGTCCTGCTACAACAGTGCAGACCACAAACCTTCTTAATGTAAAACAACTGGTCTGAAGCCCAAGTGCTTAAACCAAAAGGCTTAGAATAACAGTTACAATTTAATTAGGCTACTACTAAGCAGTAATAAATGCAGCAGAGTAAGTACAATTGAGTACTTTCAAGCACAGGCAAAACAAAATAAAGTAGGAAGAAACACAAATACAGTAAAAACAGATGAATAAAGTGCAATTTTTCCCCCTCTGCATTAGGTAGCATGAGCTAATAACACTAGACTGGGAGGAGTGTCACAGATCAAATATACAGCAGGGGCAGGCAATTGCAAAGCCACCAAGTATAACAAGAAGACACCAATAGGTAGAGATGGTGGGGAACACAAGTTGTTTGACCAGTATTTAACACAGCAGGAATAAGGGTGCAAGAAAAATAGCACTTTCAGCACAGATCAGAAGCCAGCAAATATATATATATCTAAATCAATCAAGCCAAAACAATTAGGATACTGCAGAACTTTGAAAAGAAGTGCCCAAAAATATACTTATCACTTTATATTTCTAACAGTTTCAGTAACACTCTCAGTCAGAACTCAAGGAATTTAATGATGAACTTCTTAGAATTTGGGTAGATGCATACTACTAAAACATTCAGATGTGGTTCAAAATTACATAAAAAATAGTTTGATATATACTTAAAAATCATGCCTCTAGTTTCTAACACATAGTTGAACTCTCTACCGAGGTTAAACAAGCTTTCATCATTCACAGTACCATGAAAGTTGAAAGAAACCTGCTGAGTTCAAACAGGTCTCACTACACCTCTGCAAAGAATTAGTATCACAGATGCTGATTGTTCAGTTTGTTCCCAGAACATGAGTTTTCATTGGTCTTTGAATTTATTTAATCATGAGCAGCAGGTGGTTAATTAATTTGTTTGCTTCCTGAAGTCTTTTAAAGCAGTAAACCATTTATTTGCTAAGAAATTTTCTTCCAAATACTCTATTAAGAACACACCACATATGATTGGCAATACCTCATAAATTTTGTGAATTACAAAAATATAAAATGAAGCATATGTGCTACCCAATGATGTTGCTATCAAAAGATATAAATGCTTCTTTTGTTGCAGGGAATTATCCTTGGAGGCAATGGCAGCTGTCACCATAACAGTAAGGTGAAACAGAAGTAATTTATTTTTAGAAACTAATTGTTCAGTGCACACCAAAATTAATATGGGAACAGCAATCAGAGTGCTAATAAGACATCTTTAGGTCAACAGGAATCTGAATGCAATTTGTTAAGAGAAGAAGTGCTGAAACAGGAGGTTTGGAAACACTGTAAAATAGACATTTTTACTTAAACAATTGAAATGTTAACCCTCACTTTAATTATGGTACAGATGAATACCACAATCTAAGGCATACACATGGCTTTCTTTTAGGTCTGTATCTTTACTAGTTTTTGAGAAATTCAGGTTGAACTCCACTCATGAGCATATTCATCACTGGCACATAGGTAAATCTCATGTTCAGTAGATTGTGCTCTTGCAGGCTACAAAGCAACTCAAGCAACTCATATTCTCTGCTGAGTATGCACCTGTAGGAAGCAATGAATTAAATGAGTAATATTAAGAAACTTATTGACTATTTCAGCTCTCTGATCTAAGAGAGCAATGATTGTTCCTATGTATTTATTCTCTCCAGTAAAAGCTGAATTCCTAACATTAATGTTAAGACAAATTCTAAGACAATTTGGCAGATGCAATTACACTAGTATGTGACTGGGTAGGTAAGTCTAATTATGCAATTCCCCTGCAGTGACCCCTTGCCCCTGTGCATCACCTACCTTGTGGGAGGTTGGTATAATGGTTAAGGTGTTTGCCTTATGGACTCAAGGTGCAGGGTTTGATTCTCACATCGGGTAATTGGCTAGGCTTAAAATGGCTCCCAAGGGCAGTTAGCCTAGTACTAACCTATAAACTGTAACGTTAAGCATACCCCTACCCCAACCCAACCCTACACATTGTTACTAAAACCCCTAACAGTACAACTACACAAAAGGACAGAGAACACACACAGCACAAAACAAGCACAGCATTGAATCTATCCCACTACCTACCCTTACTCTAACAAAGAAACACTTGCACATACACACCAGCTGTTATAACACAGTCTTGCACATCTTCACAATCACCACCTTTTCATTCAAACATTAATTTTCCTGCACACTTCTATTTACACTATTTATTCTATATAAAACAAAATTCAATCATATGTGATTCACAGAAATGAGCATTTGTACACTTGCTCTTTTTTATACCTACAAAAACTTTCAAACTAATGCATATTCCACCTTTTGAGTTGTACATATTATTTATTTATTACTCACTAATATAAATAAATAAATATCATATTATATAATTGGAAAAGGGAATATTTTATAGATTCTCAAAAAAGACTTTAAAGTTGTTTAGATTCTAATCAAGTTATGTCAGACACTGATTCTCTTATAGGAGTACCACACCCACAGACTCAAAAAACATGTTTAAAACATGGCATGATGTTTCCTACACTTTAACAGCACTCTGGGATTATTTACAGGATTTTAAATATTCGTATATGTAATTCCAGACTCTGACCACCTGGAGGCTGCCATATTGACGTGGTTTGGATAAATCAGGTTGCCATCCAGTATCCCAGAAATCATTGTTTGGCTCAGAAATGTTACATCATGCAGGCCTCCGTTTGCCTAAAGTTCCTGTCACTTCATAGAAGTTGCATGTGTACAAAGTACTCAGTAAAATAGAACAGTGTAAGTAATAATCCCTGCTGCTGGATGACTACTTAAAACTGAAACAGTGCAAATGCCACAGAACACACTCAAAGTGCTATTTACTGCTGCCTTTTTTTCTAATTTAGTTTAAATGGCACTCATTTGTGAGACAATGAATTCCAGTCCATTTACTTCTCCCCTCCCCCATAACACTTAGCTTCCCTAGCTGTCAAAGTCCTGAGGGTAATTTGACCTGGTAATTCCATTGATTGGCAGATCTCTGCAGGGTGCTTGACTCATGTAATTTAATCTTTGCTCTAGCATTTCCTTTGTTAGAGGGGACATTTTTTGCTGCACTATAGCCATGGCCTTACTTGACTGCATTCACTTCCAGTAAGGTCTTGCACCAAGGAGCTAAAGAATAAAACATTTATACTATTAACCAGTTTAGATCTTTATTAATTTAAGTGTTAAGGTATCACTTCATGCTTCCACCTTGTTAAAAATTGAGATTTACATGTGCAAAGTGTGTTGGTATGCAGTGTTTGCCTTCATATGTTTTTACTCCACTAGTTGGTTTGCAAAAAAAACCTTTTGCAGTGTCCCTGGATTTGTCTTTGTACATACAAACCACATTGCTATATTTTCCCCTTCCTTTTTCTTGTGTCCAGAAGTCACTTATAACAAAGTACATTTTTTATTGATTTTTTTTTTAAATAAAGGACATTAAGGTTAACTTACCTTGAATCAGATAATGGATGCCACTGCAAAGAATCACTGTTGAAATATTTGTGCATGGACAAAATCCCTTACTAAATCTATTTGCCAGCCTCCAGTTCAATTGGTGGTATGGCTTTAATATACTGGTGTGTTTGCTCATGCCTTCCAAATATCTCCACCATTACATACCAGTTTTGCAGTGTAGTAACCACCCAACATGCCCATACACCTTTAGCCATCAATATGCAGCTACTCCTGTTCATGTGAGTATTTGAATTCATTTTCAGACTTAAGGTGTGGAAGCTGCACTGAATAATTCTAGGTGCTTGTTCAGGTTTCACATGGTGCTTGCTTAGAGCTACTCTCGTGTTAAGCCACTATGAATATGTTGCACTGCCACCTCTGATACCAGGGTAATGTTTTAATCTTTCTGTTCCCGCACTGCACACTAGCAGTATCTGGTGCAAATACAACAGAGAAGTATGCAAGCGATACACCACGTAAGCATCATTTGCTGTGCAGAATGTACAAGTATGCATACCAAATTTCTGTGTTTCCAAACATCGGTGTTACTACACTACTACTAATAAAATGAACAACACTCAGGCTGGGGGAAGGACAAGGGACAAAACACTATGCTATGCAAGTGGGGTATGCACGGCCCAAATACACCAATACAGCAACAATTGGCCAGCATAAATGTGAATCAAGGCACTGGAAATAATAAAAAACAATGCAAAAAGCTAAATGGAATGCATAGCTTTTATTTCAAACCGGTTTCAGCTAAAGCGCCTTCATCAGTGAAAAAAAGTCTATGTTACATAACAAAAATCACATAAATATTTATATGCAACCCCAACCAATGGGAAACATGGTATGTTCCTGCTCCTAGTCCTGATTACATATATAATAAGATAGACTTAAAAAATTAAAGCAAGAAAATAATTCCAAAACAATGCAAACAAAATGTATATGTATGAAAATACATTTGTATATTAGAAATATATCTAATAAATAGAAATAGGAATATGGGCATCGATACTGTCTAGAGTTTAACCAAATTTTAAACCAAAGATACTGGAAAATACAAATGGATAGAAACAATTTGTAATATGAGCAACATGAACATAACTTAACTGTTTATGGATAATGTTGTATCCCTAAATATACACAAAAATGGTGAAAACAGCAAGTGTAAGGAATCCAAATAACCGTCAATTATACACAGAAATTGAAAACCAAAATATAGATACAAAATGATCATCGCAAAACACAGTGGATAAATACAATTGTAGAGAAAATACTTAGTAATAATATTAAGCAAACATATGACTAAATGTTAATATTATGGTATACATAATATTGTATAAAAAAAGTTTTTTTGTAATCCACAAAAATAAAGATGCAGATTATAATCATACATATAATATAAGTAAGGCACAGCACAGAATCCCATTAACTGGAAAACATTGTGAGGAAAATATTTTTTACAAATGATCATTTAAGCCTGGGGGAAATAATGCCCCCAGGGTAATAATCCAATATTTCTCCTTGTGATTGAGAATACTGTGCCATCCTTGTGAATTGCTTCTATTCCTACTTCTGTTTATTAGATATATTTCTAATATACTAATGTATTTTCATACATATACATTTTGTTTGCATTGTTTTGGAATTATTTTCTTGCTTTGATTTTTTTAAGTCTATCTTATTATATATGTGATCAGGACTAGGAGCGGGAACATACCATGTTTTCCATTGGTTGGGGTTGCATATAAATATGTGATTTTTGTTATGTAACATAGACTTTTTGCACTGATGAAGGCGCTTTAGCCGAAACCGGTTTGAAATAAAAGCTATGCATTCCATTTAGCTTTTTTCATTGTTTGAAATCACAGTATGAGAAGGTAGGCTTCTGTTACAGCAGTAAGGGGAATTATAAAAATTGTAAATGCTTTATTGTTGTTGCTTTACAGAGGACAATGTAAATAGGGAGGGAAAGGGCCGTGAAGTTGAGGAATACATTAGAGAAACCTGTTGTACTCCTTTAAAGAAACTCAATTTCTAGACACAGTTCTAGGTGGTATGGAAGCAGCTGTATCCCAAAGTACAAATAGTGCAGTAAATCCATTGCATATACCAACAGGTCACTCTCAGCTGCAGACAAAAATATCATTCCCAGACAGGAATGATGTTTGGAATTGCAAGCATTTTCATTTCTGTTTGTATGGACATAAATTCACCTTAATCATACATGCATTAGTTATACATCACACACTACACGAAGTCAAATACATCAACTGATCCAAGCCTCTCAAGAGTATAAAAAGGCAATCCTTAAGACTATAGTCTTAGGAGGTTTTTTTGTATTATCTTAAAACATGAACATAGCATTTTATTTTTACAAAATACTTTTATTAACAGTAACATAACAAAATGAAGGCATGCAATAATATTTAATATTATGAAGAATATAATGTATCTGTAACATCTATAAATCTATGTACAATAAAGCTCTTAATGTATTATATAAAATAGATTGTTTCATTCTAGAAAAGTCCATGTAGTACCATTTTCATGTTCTTCAATGAATGACTTCAATCTATTCCAGTATTTCTAATTACACTTTTACAAGCTTTTTGCTCTCATTGTTAGTTTTCCTGCTCATATATAACAGTGGTCAAGTTTATGAATTCAGTGAAGAAGGAATGGATGAACTTTTCAAATTGTTTTTTATTATTTTATAACCTATAGTCAAAGGACATCAGATAAGGGGGTCAAAGTTATTTCTTTCTTACATGACATATGTTTTATTTCTTTCTAACAACTGTCCCAGTACATGTCCTAAATTGTTCAATTCCTGCCTTCCCCTAAACTTCATTCCTCCTGAACATTATTCTGCATATACTGTTCACACAAATTCCATTTATTTCTATGTAATGTACTCCTTCCTTTTTCTAAAGATCCCTCTTCTAGTTTTTTTTACCTCTTTTACAATATTCAGTGCTTCAAATACAGTTGTTTAGATTTTGAATTCCATATTCTAGTAAATGTTTTTTCTTTGGCAGCCCACAGAATTAAGCTTAAGATCTTACTATGTCTAGGCAATTCAGATCCCATGTCCCAGTTCAAAAGAATAATTTCCTTGGTTACAGCCATTTGTTTCTCCAATATTTCTGACAGAGTACTCTGTAGATGATTTTTCAAGTCTGCCAACTCATTGCATTCCCTAAAACATGTTCCCAGTTTCCTCTTTCACCCTCATCATACCTCCAACATTGGCTACCTACCTGAGGTAAAATTATTTGAAGCATGCTTGGAGTATGTAAATCAGGAGAGGGTTATGGTACTGGCTGCTGAGTTGCAGCCCACCCACCCCCAACTCCCATATAAGTTCATAGGTGTGTACTAGGCTAATGGCCCTGGGGCCTTTACAAAGCTAGCCATAGGATTACCCTGGCATTGTGCCACGCATCCTTAGTTCCCAGTGCCTCTGTCGAGTAGAGCCACTGGAGTTTTCCCTGGGGTGAATTTTCTATTTTCCATCCACTCATCAAGATTTCTCTTGAAGAGGGTCAGCGAGGTACTCTGCTTGACATAGCATGAGCAGTCTCTGGGTTATGAACCTACCCCTCCTGTACATTCTGTTGATTGTGGTAATGAGGTTGAGGTTTCTGGAGCATGTGGTGCAGAGAGATTGAGATTTCTTTAGATGTAGCATTTCTAACAGAGCTGGGTCAGACATGGCTTTGTAAGGCAAGCAGAGATCGCCTCTAAGTAGGAGATATGAGACAGAGAATAGTTGGAGTTTTTTGAGTCTGTCCATATAGGACAAGTGTTTAAGGCCTAGGATCCTCTTTGTAAGGTACTTTTGTGGCCTCTCTAGTTGTTGCAGGTGTCTAGTAAGGTACATGCCAAATTGGGCATTGTATTCAATGATTGGACTAATGAGAGAAGAGTAGAGGGGAGACAATGACCTCTTTCTTCCTGGATGCAAAACTCTTAGTAATGAGATGTGCTACGTAGAAGGACTTTCTGGCCACAGTGGCAATGTGGTGATCAAAAGAGAGGTTGCTGTCAACCTGTTTTCCCAGATCTCTTATAACACCTTCTGTGTTCAGTAGACTACCATTGATGTGATAATTCATGGGAACCGGGTTTTTCCCAAAGGGGATGATGACACATTTTTTAGCATTGAGCTTAAAGCTACGGTTCTGACACCAGTCATTGGTCTCAGTGAGGCCATTCTGCTGGATGTCAACATCACTTGGGGAGTTAATAATAGCTCCCAACTTGCAATCGAATTTAGAAAACTGATTTGGCAACTAAGGGCGAATGCAACCTCTTTTTATGGGTTAAATGAACATACTTCTATTAACTCTATGTTGAAACTTACGGCAGATAAACTATAAATGTTAATGTTTAGTTTCTAGTCATCAATTTTATGTGAAAGTATTTTGTTTCAATTAATGTTGCATAGTTTTTATTGAAAATGTTATAAAGAAATGAATTTATGTAGATGTGCTAAGATTTTTGTATGAATAGTTCTATTTATTAGTGGATGTAGTTTTATTTTTAATTTCTGTCTTCATTAGTTTTCAAAAATGTTTATTTTTTACAATGATATATTTATAATTACTTTGATATATGTCTTTAAACCTTAATTAGATAATTGTTAGATTAGTTAAGTTGGAGGGTTATAAAAGATTAATTTTCCCATACAATTCAGTTCTGATGAAGTCCATTTAACTAAGGGCGAATGCAACCTCTTTTTATGGGTTAAATGAACATACTTCTATTAACTCTATGTTGAAACTTACGGCAGATAAACTATAAATGTTAATGTTTAGTTTCTAGTCATCAGTTTTATGTGAAAGTATTTTGTTTCAATTAATGTTGCATAGTTTTTATTGAAAATGTTATAAAGAAATGAATTTATGTAGATGTGCTAAGATTTTTGTATGAATAGTTCTATTTATTAGTGGATGTAGTTTTATTTTTAATTTCTGTCTTCATTAGTTTTCAAAAATGTTTATTTTTTACAGTGATATATTTATAATTACTTTGATATATGTCTTTAAACCTTAATTAGATAATTGTTAGATTAGTTAAGTTGGAGGGTTATAAAAGAGTAATTTTCCCATACAATTCAGTTCTGATGAAGTCCATTTGAGTAGGACAAAAGTGATCAACTGAATTGGTTTTACTGTGTTCTTGTGCAAGATATTAATTATTTGATATACTGTACTTAGTTCCCAGGAGCGCTTATTTGATTTTTATCCTTGAATCAATCACGGTGCATGATCACTTACAATATACAATCTAGATACGCAGAATGATGTGAGCCACTTTTGGTGAATGATTACATCTTTACTAATGTAGGTCTTGGCTGCTTTCTCATGGTCATATTTTGAACATACACTTGGTATGCCCTTTCAAGTAACAAATCCTGATGTGGAATACCAGTCCAGTTGCTTATTTGTGTTGTCACAATATTAATTCATTCTGTTCCTTCCACTTTCTCTGGTACAGCAAAAAATGTCAGGTTTAGTCTCATCCAGCCTTTTCTTCATTTCACCCTTAGAGTTTTGCAGTTTTATCAGTTCATCTGAATAATAAATAGTTAAAGAAGAAACCCCCAACTGAAAAAAAAAACATGTTTTCAGCTCATCTTGTAATTTTCTGCATTACTAGTGTCTCTGCAGCAAAGTAACTGGTTATTATTATTTTATAATTTGTTATATTCCAGAATAGCCTGAAATGGGGCTGCCATGTGTAGCATGAGTTTGTATTACAGTGAATGCCTTCACCTTTCTGGTGTCATTTTAGAGGAACACAGAGAAACCCCTATATCATCTTATAGCAGTGCTTTAAAGGACCACTACGGGCAAACAATGAAAAACATGTATTTTTTTATCTTGCCATGATTTACAGCACCTCCTAAAGCTGCCTGCAGCAAAATAAGTGCTCATTCCTAATTTTATTTTTTTTTTACTCTTGTCTGCACTCATGGGGGTAGACATTGTGATTCCTTTGGAAAGCTAAATCTGTCTCAATGCACAGAGTGTGAGAACAAATAGCCCTAACATTTGTTGCCAGACTAGACTTCCATTCACTTAGAATGGACCACCTGAAAAAAAAATGCCAAGTTTGAGAGTCTGCAGCTCATGTATCATTGGCTGTTATGTGCTGAGTTTCACAAATGTTGTTCCTATTGATGCACTACACATTCTCTGAAAGAAACTTGCAAAAGTGTAAGCAAATTACTGAGTTAAAAAAGACTTTTCACAAGTAGCAGTTTTGCAAGCTTCAATTCCTGGCCAAGTTACTCCTCCCATCTCCCCTCCTTCAATGGGCTACAGTCTCACATTTCCAGCTTGGGTAGATTCAACTATTTTGTCAGCTTTGCATGACAATAGACATAAAAAAAATCACAGCCTGGTGTGCCACTAAAACTGTTACCTTATGTCTCTCTTCACTTCTGAATAGCATTTCCCCAGGAATAAAAAAAAAAAAAAGCACACACATCAGTCCAGAGTTTGGGCCAATCTATCCTTTTCTTAATGTGCACAGTAAAACATTCAGTTTATAATGCATTCTAGCTGCTGACATGGTTATCTTTACATAGTTATTCTCTTATAGCATAACCTGAACTTATGGTATTCAATGCCAAGCTTTACAACAGTTCTCTGTTTCTTAACAATGACCTCCCAAGGCACTGATGTGACCTAGTACTTTGTCAATATACTGTAAATACACAGATTAATACAAATATTTGTGCACAGATGACACATACAATAATACACATATACCATCATTAAAACAAGATAAATGCAAAATAAATAATATCAATATAGTTATGATTTCTAGTTTATGACCCTGTTTGTCTATGGAAACTTTTCTGAATTTATGTTCAAGCAATTCTATATTTGTTGTATAATATCTTGTGTAATTGTTTCACAATATTCTAACCACTGTATGCTGTATCAATTGTAAAACTTTGATTGTACTCCTTTTATATTTTCTTTGCTCTATGTGCAAAATAGCTATGTTTGTATAATTTATTTTTATTATTTTTTATAATTGTTTACTATGTATCTGGAGCTTTTCTCCCTGAGCCTCTGCTGAAAACGGTCACCTTGGGTTCAGTTGGACTAACCTGGTAAACAAATGGAAAATAAATAAAATATAAAATATACTAAGAAAATCAATCAATATGCCAAGAAAAATCCAATACTTGAGAAAAAAACACAGAAGGAAGGAACATGTTTCCTTGATGCTGTCATGAAAATCCCACTCACTTATTCAGATATTATGGGCAGACATATAGTCAGGCACACTGGTGTCCTACTCACCTGGCTAAACAAGGAGAAGGTTAATGTCAGCTGCCTGTCGGGTGCCAGGATCCACCACATAACCCACACACTCAGGTCACCCCACAACAAGTACACATATGACTCTGTCATTGTCTATGTTGGTGTGAATGATCTGAGACGTACCTCCCTGGACTACATGAAAAGAGACATGGAAGAGCTCTCCGATCTTGTGGCCCAGGCAGGTGTGACCCTAGCCCTGAGTAGCATTCTAACATCACCCAGAATGATACCGCAGTACAAGGACAAAATGATTGACTTCAACAATTGGCTAAGCTTCTGGTGTCATTCTAAGGGGATCTAGTATCTGTCTGCCTGGGACGACATGGTCGACAGACCATAATGCTTTGCCAGAGATGCCCTGCACCTGTCGCCCATGGGTTTCTAGATACTGGCTAAGGCTCTTGCTGTCCCTATAGTGCCCTTTTTAGACAAGGTTCAAATGACTAATTCACCACCGTAACAGGAACAAGCAAGCAAAAACTGAGGGTAATGCTACTCAATGCTAGAAGTCTAAATCTCAAAATGCTCGAGGCATTCCTTAAAATGGAGAACATCGATATCTGTGCAGTGACTGAGACCTAGTTCAAGGCTCCAGAGAGCACCCCTGCACTACCAGGCTATAACTCATACCACACTTTTCGGGCACGTAACCTGGACCGGAACACCAAAGGTGGAGGTGTGTCCATACTCATTAAGGATATCCAAACCTACAGGCTAGTTGCTCAGCATAATGCATCAGAGGTTATCCAAGTGCAACTAACTCTGGGCAAAGCTACAATCCAAATTGTGGCTTGCTACAGATCCCCCACCATGCCCTAGGATTACCACTCCTCTTTTCTTGATATACTGGAAAATATTAGGGTTCAGCCAAACATCCTAATAATGGGCGATTTCAACTACCCCACCATTAACTGGGAAAATTACTCATGTACCAACTCCTTCACTTAACGCTTTCTGGAATTCATAAATTCCAATGCCCTGGATCAACTTATCCACACCCCCACCAAGGGCAACAATATCCTAGACCTAGTCATTACCAGCATGAATGACCGGTGTTCCACACCTGAAGTCAACTCCTCATTGGTCAGGTCCGACCATAAGCTAATCACCCTACATGTCCACATCCTGCCCTCACCCCTCATTAAGGAAACCACGGTAAAAAATTTCTCCAATGCCAACTTCATGCTTCTTAAGACAGAAGTGGTGAACTTCATGACACCCATGGAGATGGACAATACAGTTATGACTGCTGAATCCTACACAAATGCACTCTACAAGCACTTACACGAGTGCATGGATCATGCCATCCCAAACAGAACCAAGAAGCTATCCTCCAAAAAAAAGGAAGCCAATCTGGTGGTCCCCTGCCATAAACAAACTGTACAACAGGAGGAAGAAACTGTTGCAAAAGAGAGTAAACTCCCATGAGTGGTGGAGCTCCCTGGTCAGCCTCAGTAAGAAGCTGAGATCCTTAATAAGAGCCTCCAAAGCTAGCCACAAAAACAAAATTGCCACTGATTCTAAGGACAGCTGCAAAGCATTCTATAGCTATGTCAAGAATCTCAATGGCAACACCCAGATCTGCTCTGAGTTACAGCACAATGGCACGAAAATTACAAAACCAACTGATATTGCCAACATCCTGGCAGATAGGTTTAGTGCTAACTATACCCCCCTCTCACCCTCTAAAGGGTCCATATCTGTACAGGAAGAATGCAGAGTCCCTGTAATCACAACTACACAGATAAAAGCTGCACTCTCTAAAGCCAAAAATACAGCATCCATGGGACTGGACAACATTCCAGGCTGCGTTTTACACGAACTCCCCACCTAAGCACCATGTTCAATCATAGACTCACATCAGGCTTTGTGCCCACTGAATGGCACATGGCAACAGTTATCCCACTCCACAAAGGCGGAGACAATACTGATCCCGGGAACTATCACCCTATTAGCCTGACGAGCCTGGTCTGCAAGGCCATGGAACAAATCATCATGGAACTCATAAACAAAGACATTGGTAACCTCCAAACTCTGGACCCCAACCAGTTCAGGTTTGTGAAAGGCAGATCATGCCTCCTGAACCTAATCGATTTTTTTGAGGCAGTCACCAAAGCCGTAGATGAGGGTAAGGTGGTTCACACAGCCTATCTTGACCTCGCCAAGGCTTTTGACACCATCCCCCATTCTGGAATTATAGCTAAACTCACTAAACTAGGTATAAAGCCCTATGTCACAAGATGGGCTGCCAACTGGCTCACAGACAGAACCCACACTGTAAAAGTTGCTGACTCCAAATCTGACTTCAAACCAGTGACAAGTGGAGTACCACAACGTTCAGTCCTGGGACCTCTCCTGTTTGGTATCTACTTCTCTGAAGTAACGTTCAGTCCTGGGACCTCTCCTGTTTGGTATCTACTTCTCTGAAGTACAGGCTAACACAGAAGACCTCTAGCTAATGATGTACGCAGATGACTACAAACTAGGAGCCATAGTCGAGTCCCCAAATGATGTGGACATCCTACAGAAGGGCCTCACTGAGACAGATGCCTGGTGTCAGAGCCATGGCCTCAAGCTCAATGTCAAAAAGTGCATTGTCATCCCCTTTGGTAAAAACTCTGTACCCATGAACTACCACATAGGCAGCAGTCTACTTAATACCGAATGTGTGATGAGACCTTGGGACCCAGGTGGACAGAAGTCTCCTTTGATAATCAGATTGCCACAGTAGTCAGGAAGTCCTTCTACATGGCACACCTCATCACAAAAGGGTTCTCATCCAGGAAAAAGAGGTCATTGTCCCCCTATACTCGATATTCATTAGACCCATTATAGATTACAAAGCCTCTTTTGGAATGTACCTCACAAGACATCTGCAGCAGCTGGAAAGGCCACAGAAGTACCTCACAAAGATGATTACTGGCCTCAAACAGATGCCCTACACTGACCATCTCAAAAAACTCCAGCTTTACTCGGCAGCATATTGCCTACTCTGAGGTGATTTCTGCGTAACATATAAAGCTATGTCAAACCCAGAGCTGTTTGACATGCTACACCTAAAGAAATCCCAGTGCCTCCAAGATGCATGCTCTAGGGACCTAAACCTTGTCATCACAATAAACAGGACATGCTGGAAGGATAGATTCCTGTCCCAGAGACTTCCCATACTCTGGAACAAGCTACCCATCTATGTCAAGTAAATTTCATCATTAGCAGTCTTCAAGAAAAATCTTTGCGTGGATGGGAAATAGGAAATATGCCCTGGGAATCACTTCTGTGGCTCTGCTCAACAGTGGCACAGGAAAATAACTTTCTTGGGTGGCATAAGCCAGGGAACCTTGTTGGCTAGGCTTACTTAGGCGCTTGGACTGATAGCCTAGTACCTACCTATGAACATATTATTAGACTAAATACAATATTATGTAGCATTAAAATGCACTGACATAAGGGTGACAGTTCATCATTTACTCAAAGCAAATGTCAGAGTGGAAAAGTTCAAAGTGGATAAAGAGGAGGAGGGGAAGAGAAGAAAGAGTGAAAAAAAGTATTTGTTAGAAGTAATAATTAGGGTAGATATGGGAGGCAGGAGAAAAAAATGAGTAAAAGTAACATTACAAGTAAGAGAAACAAAACCAAGGAAAAGAAGAAATAACGTGGACAACAAGATTTACAGCTGCAGACTCTCAAGTGCATTGGTAGCAGGTGTCATACAACTGGGTTTGGAGAAATGTTTGGTGACTTTGAACAAACAGATTTGTCCACATTAACCGTGTGTCATTGTGTGTGTGTGTGTGTGTGTGTGTGTGTGTGTGTGTGTGTGTGCGGTATAAAAGAACTATAAAGAAAATCTGCACTGATACCTGCGTACTGCCCTGCTAAGGGGGACACTTGTGCAAGTGCAATGGACTGGCTCCAGTAGGAAGGGATGGCTGCATACCTCTCAACATCATAGAACAAGAAATCTGGACAAAGCCATAAATAATAGGGGACAAAGGCCCATAAATTGGGACAATTTATAAATATTGCACTTACAAACTTAGAAAGTTGATAAACAGGTTTTGCATTAGAGTGAATTTTCTTAAGAATACGAAGTCTGAAAATCAAATGCCTGTCAGTTTTCTGACTTCAGTGTTCAATGATTTGCCAGTGAGTTGACAGAAAACTGCAATTTTATGAAAAAAAAAAAATCTGTACTGTTGGGAGATATGGATGGGAGTTTTGAACCAACACCCATCAATCATTTTCATTTGTGTGCTAAAGCCAGTATAGCAGTGTTTTGCAGAGAGGTGAGAAAAGCCTTAAATTTGACTGGTATGTTTATTTTATTTTACTTTGTTGACTGGGAGAGTCCAACTGGATTACAAGCCCATTTTCAGTAGAGGCCTGGGGAGAAAAGCTCCAAGAGAACAATTTTTTTTACAAAACATAGTTTTAAGGACAGACTTTTGGCATACAATTTCCATAGAAGAGACTTTGACATACATATTAACTAACAGATAGGATACATTCATTCTCTTCAATATAATAAACTTTAGAAGATATTCCTAAGTTTAGGATTCCAGTGATAGATTTACTATCAGAGTAAAAGCAGAGAGACGTAGAATAAGGCTCTGAGAGAGCAGATGATGCTCGCTATAGTTGAGAAGGATAACAAATTGATTCACTATATGTCTTTGCCTGGTTTTAGTTGAGAAGGATACCAAATTGATTTACAATATGTCTTCTCCTGGTTTTAGTTGCTTATGGAGAGCTCAACATTGCTGGGGTAGTTTTCCCTAACTCCTGGAGAGATGGGATGAGCAGTAGATTAACAGTCCTAAGTGGGTATAGTACTATGATTGGTTTGCTTAGCAGAGTTACTTAAGTTAGGTGGAGTGTTCTAATGAGACATCAACCGGGGGGATACAGGAGCACAGTTGATTATTCAGAAAGTGAGTTTTAACAAGTTTCTTGAACTGTGATGGTGATTTGTTGTCAGTTATGTGGGCAGGAAGGGAGTTCCAGGTTTTTGCAATACAGTGGCTGTAGACAGACTTACCAGCTTCATTGTTATATTTGGTTACTTTGAGGAGGTTTTCTGTGCTAGACCTCAAGGGCCTGGTGGTTGTATAGGGTTGCAAAAGATTTTGTAGGGGTGGGGTGTTTTCAGAGTTATGTATTACTTTGTGGGCTAGTGATAGTTGATTGAGTTGAAGTAGTAGTGGTAGTTCTAGCCAACTGAGTTTTTTTAGGCATTCACAGTGATGTGTTCTGATGGGAGAGGTTGTAGCAAATTTGGCTATCTTATTATAACAACTATCAGGTTTGTTTAGGTGAGATTTGTGGTGATTTGTAAGCACGGGGGAGGCATAAAGTAGGGTGGATAGTAGATGAGTCCTCGTTACTGTAGTTTTGGAGTGGTCAGTGAGGAATTTTTTATTGTGATACAGTAGGCCAAGTTTTGTATGTACTTTTTTTATGGTTATAGAAATATGTAGGTAAAATCTAAGGTGATTATCTAGTTCAACCCCTAATAGTTTGGTATGATTTGTAGGGGTGATTGCGGTCTTGTTAAAGGAGGAGATGAATAAAGAATCAGTGGGAGGTGTGGCTCTGTGGGAGATAAAGAGTACTAGCTTTGTTTTACTTGGGTTCAGAATGAGCATTTGGTTTGTAATCCAAGTTTCTGCTAGGGAAAAGCATTCTTGAGTAAGGGAGTGAAGGATGTCCATTGATTTGGCTGCACATATTATGGTGGTATCATCTGCATATTGCACTATTGAGGCTTTAGGAATACTGTTTGGGAGCTGATTGGTGAAGAGGGTAAAAAGAAATGGCCCCAGGATGGAGCCTTGAGGTACTCCTAGGGAGACCGGTAGGGAGGGGGAGAGTTGGTTTTTCCACATAACAGCTTGTTTCCTTACCTCTAGGTAGTTTTTGAACCAGGAGATGGCAGGGGTGGTAAGGTTTAGAGTTGCTAGTGAAAGAAGGTGTTTATTGTGGTTAACTATATTGAATGCTTTGGACAAATCAAGGAAGGTGGCAGATACAAGGAGTCCATTGTTTCTGTGAGTATTGACAATGTTGGTGAATTCTGTTAGTGCGGTGGAGGTGCTGTGGAAGGGTCTAATGCCATGTTGTTGTGTTGCTTTTAGATTATTT
Source organism: Protopterus annectens (assembly GCF_019279795.1). Classification (NCBI taxonomy): domain Eukaryota; kingdom Metazoa; phylum Chordata; order Ceratodontiformes; family Protopteridae; genus Protopterus; species Protopterus annectens. Next base: position 261,575,969 of record NC_056740.1, on the reverse strand, counting down.
TCTAGGAGATATTTCATTAATTACTTGTGTATTACCCTCTCTAAAATTTTTGATAAAGGGGATAGTATGGCTATTGGGCGGTAGTTACTAAGTTCCAGGGAGGTTCCCCCTTTATGTAGAGGGATGATATGTAATATTTCCATAGCTTGGGTACTATACACTCGGAGATGGACCTGTTAATTAGGATGGAGACAGGATATGATATGACTTCTGCAGCCAGGTGGAGGTATTCAGCAGGTAATTTACCTGCAGCTAGAGACATTGGTTTGAGCTTGCGGAGTAGTTTTTCAATGGATTTGGTTGGTTCTGGGTGGAAGCTGAACTTGAGGCAATTGTTAGTTGGGGGTGTAGGGTGGATCTGCAGGGATGGGGATGTTGTCATAGGGTTGGTTGTTTGCAAGGATCTGGATGGTTTCTTTAAAGTATTTATTAAATTGTGTGGGGATGTCTTCTTGGTTATCATCTATTTTTGGGGTTGGGTAGTTGTTTTACCTGGTTGTAGAATAGAGTTAATTGCTACCCAGAATTTTTGTGGGTTGTTCCTGTGCTTATCCTGTAACTTTTGGTAGCAAGATGTTTTGTCTATTTTGGTGAGTTTTTTGGCTTTGTTATGTAGTTCAACATATATTTGTTTGTTCAATTGGGATTTACTGTTTAGGTAGTTGGTCCAGGCCTTGTTTCTTTTTTTGAGGAGGGATTTAGTGTCTGGGGCTAACAAGGGGGGCATATTTAGTTTTAATTCTTGTTGTTCTGGAGGGGGCGTGATGATTAAGGGTGTTTAAGAAGGTAGTATTGAAATAAAGTATAGCTTCATCAAGAGGTAGGTTTTTAGGGGGGGTCCAGTTGCACATTTTTAGGTCGTTTATAAAGTTGAAGCAGTTAGTGTTTTTTGTTTCTAATTAGGCATGTAGATATTTGGGTCAGTTGTGGTGATTTTGATCTGAGTAAGAATGTGGCTTGGTAACTACTTGGTGTCTGGTAGACACCCTGCCAGGGATATCAGTGATGGGTGGGATACGAGTATCCAATCTAGAGTGGATTGATGTTTGGTTTTCTTGTCTGTTCTTGTGGGGGGAAGTGATGAGTTGGGTTAGGCCATGTAGGTTAATATGGGAGAGTGGCTTATGACTGGAACAGTTTTGCCTGTCAGTACTAGGGTCTCATTATACTATGCTTTCCTGGGGGAGGGAGTTAGATATCCATTCTAGGAGTTTTTCTGTAATGGGGATATTGTTGCCTGGAGGGATGTAGAACTCTATGATGTTGATGTGTTTATTATCGTTAAGTTTTAGTTTTGTTAGAGTGAGTTCAACTTTATGAGGTCTAGGGTTGTTATGTCTACTTTCTCAAGGATGATGTGAGATTTATACACCATAGCAACCCCCCCTTTTTTTTTTTACCTATTCCATCACTACGAATTATATTGTAACCTGATGGAGTGATTTCATTGTTGTGGTTGCCTAGTTTAAGCCAAGTCTCTGTTAGTATGACTATCTCAGGTTGATAAAAGGAGAGTAGTGCATGAAGGTCATGGACTTTGTTTAGTATACTTGACATTTAAATTTAAAATGAGGAGCGTGGATTTGTCTTGGTGGAGTAGGGTATCATTCAGGTTGAGGGTTGGGGCTCATAGATTTTGTGGGCCTGGGTTTCGGTGTATATCACCACAGCTAATTTAGGTTCTGAGGTAAAAATAGAGTTTGAGTAGTTTGTTTAGGGACTTAAAGTTCTTTATAGTTGTTTTGAGACTGGTAGTGTGATGGCTGTGATCTGTGTGCATAGTGATGAATAGAGAAGGTTTAGTAGTGATGTGGGACTAGTTGAGTAAAAGGCTATGTTGTAATAATGTCAGTGGAAGTAGTTTTTTTTGGTATATGGACAAGATTAAGTTGTTTTTGGTGGTTGGTGACAGAAGTTAGCAGTGGGAGTGTGGATACACCTAGGAGCAATAGTAAGAGGTGTATGTATGTGGGTTTGGGTAGTTTGGGCATGGTTTGGTTGGATTTGGTCATGAGTGAGAGATCTGCTTGGGATGGGGTGGGTGTGGGGGATGATGAGAGGTGTTGTTTGTGATTGTAAGGTAGTTAGATGGAAGACTGTGCTTTACAGGATGTGGAATAGTGGAAGAGAAGGAAATGGGTACAGGGGTGGGGCAGATTCAGTGATTGGTGGTTAGCATGATGGGCATGGCTAAGTTCAGTTGAAATGTAGCACTAGTGGGGGCGGGTGGGAATAGGAAGCAGGGAGAGGAGAAGAGTGAGCCCGAGCACATCGGGGCTAACACTAACTCCAATTATATCAATGGGCTTACTTGTTTCTTTTCTTTGTACACCAAATGTATCTTTCCGTTTCTGTTTACACCAAATGTGCCTGTTTGGCTGTATTTTACTAGTTTAATTTAAATATACTGATGCAGTCACGCTGAAAAAGGTCTGGGAAGCTTCCTCACCACAAGCAGGCCAAAAGATAACTTTCAAAAGGGCGCCACTCAAGGAGACCCACTAATATAGACTAGTTAATGTGCATGGGGAAGGAGGGAGTTAGAGGAGGGAGATACAAAATGGGGGGAGGTATAACCAGAAAAAGCAGGTAGAGATCTGGCCCACCCCCTCACAGAAGACTGCAAAGAAAAGTAATCAGCATAAGAAGTGGAAGCCTTGGAGCTGTAATGTAAGTGTAAGCAAGGAAGAGGTAGAAGCAGGAAATTAGGAGTGTAATCAGTTAGTTGCAGAAACACTACTTTAAGGCCTTGGTGTGCAAGTAATACAAAGGAAGGTAAATCTATCTGGGGGACAAAATACAGTAAGTAAATGGTACTTGCCTTACTTTACAAGTATTCAGTGTGGAGGCAGATCTATTTGGGACAAGATACAGCAAGTATATTGTTAAGTTATGCCACCCAGTGGCAATAGACAAAACTATAGTTGCCTGGAGGGGAGGGGGCCTTGCAGGTGTGCATGCCGGCCAAAACAGTGTTTAAAAAATAACTAGTAAAAGTAACAAATGTGCTGTAAAAGGAAATATAAATAACCAGTCACAATGTTTAAAACATAACTGTTAAGGACCACATCTGCTAATAACAAGAACTGTAAATATCCAGTCACCTATGCAGACTTGTCTGGTAGGTATCCTTATTAAAAAGTGTTATTCTTGGCTTGCAATAACTGTAGGGATAAACCAGACCGTAGCAATGATTTTATCTAGCAATGTTGCAGTTGCTGGGGGGGACCCGAGCTGCGATGATGCAGGTAGACCAAGTGTGCTATGCATACTTGTCTGCTAGGTATCCTTATTAAAAAGTGTTATTCTTGGCTTGCAATAACTGTAGGGAGAAACCGGACCGTAGCAGTGATTTTATCTGGCAATGTTGCAGTTGCTGGGGGGGGGACCCAAGCTGCGATGATGCGCTATGTAGACTTGTCTGGTAGGTGTCTTTATTAAAAAGTGTTATTCTTGGCTTGCAATAACTGTAGGGAGAAACCGGACCATAGCAGTGGTTTTATCTGGCAGTGTTGCAGTTGCTGGGGGGAGGCGACCTGTGATGATGCAGGTAGACCAAGTGTGCTATGCAGACTTGTCTGGTAGGTATCCTTATTAAAAAGTGTTGTTCTTGGCTTGCAATAACGGTAGGGAGAAACCGGACCACAGCAGTGGATTTATCTGGCAATGTTGCAGTTGCTGGGCGGGGGGGTGACCTGTGATGATGCAGGTAGACCAAGTGTGCTATGCAGACCTGTCTGGTAGGTATCCTTATTAAAAAGTGTTATTCTTGGCTTGCAATAATGGTAAGGAGAAACCGGACCGTAGCAGTGGTTTTATCTGGCAATGTTGCAGTTGCTGGGGGGGGGGGGGGCGAGCTGTGATGATGCAGGTAGACCAAGTGCACTATGCAGACTTGTCTGGTAGGTATCCTTATTAAAAAGTGTTATTCTTGGCTTGCAATAACTGTAGGGAGAAACCGGACCGTAGCAGTGATTTTATCTGACAATGTTGCAGTTGCTGGGGGGGGGGGGGGGTGACCTGTGATGATGCAGGTAGACCAAGTGTGCTATGCAGACCTGTCTGGTAGGTATCCTTATTAAAAAGTGTTATTCTTGGCTTGCAATAATGGTAAGGAGAAACCGGACCGTAGCAGTGGTTTTATCTGGCAATGTTGCAGTTACTGGGTGGGGGGGAAGGGACCCGAGCTGTGATGATGCAGGTAGACCAAGTGCGCTATGCAGACTTGTCTGGTAGGTTTCCTTATTAAAAGGTGTTATTCTTGGCTTGCAATAACTGTAGGGAGAAACCGGACCATAGCAGTGGTTTTATCTGGCAATGTTGCAGTTGCTGGGTGGGGGGGGGGGAGGGACCCGAGCTGTGATGATGCAGGTAGACCAAGTGCGCTATGCAGACTTGTCTGGTAGGTATCCTTATTAAAAAGTGTTATTCTTGGCTTGCAATAACTGTAGGGAGAAACCGGACCATAGCAGTGGTATCTGGCAATGTTGCAGTTGCTGGGGGGGGGGGGGCGAGCTGTGATGATGCAGGTAGGCCAAGTGCACTATGCAGACTTGTCTGGTAGGTATCCTTATTAAAAAGTGTTATTTTTGGCTTGCAATAACTGTAGGGAGAAACCGGACCGTAGCAGTGATTTTGTCTGACAATGTTGCAGTTGCTGGGGGGGAGGGGTGACCTGTGATGATGCAGGTAGACCAAGTGTGCTATGCAGACCTGTCTGGTAGGTATCCTTATTAAAAAGTGTTATTCTTGGCTTGCAATAATGGTAAGGAGAAACCGGACCGTACCAGTGGTTTTATCTGGCAATGTTGCAGTTGCTGGGTGGGGGGGGGGGGGACCCGAGCTGTGATGATGCAGGTAGACCAAGTGCGCTATGCAGACTTGTCTGGTAGGTATCCTTATTAAAAAGTGTTATTCTTGGCTTGCAATAACTGTAGGGAGAAACCGGACCATAGCAGTGGTTTTATCTGGCAATGTTGCAGTTGCTGGGGGGGGGGGGGCGAGCTGTGATGATGCAGGTAGATCAAGTGCACTATGCAGACTTGTCTGGTAGGTATCCTTATTAAAAAGTGTTATTCTTGGCTTGCAATAACTGTAGGGAGAAGCCGGACCGTAGCAGTGATTTTATCTGACAATGTTGCAGTTGCTGGGGGGTTGGGGGGGTGACCTGTGATGATGCAGGTAGACCAAGTGCGCTATGCAGACTTGTCTGGTAGGTATCCTTATTACAAAGTGTTATTCTTGGCTTGTAATAACTGAAGGGAGAAACCGTAGCAGTTGTGTAGGTGTGGGTTGCTGTGTTTGTGGAAGGTGGAGGTGTGCCTTTGTAAGTGTGGTGCGAATGTTATGCATTATGAAATGGAGAGATTTAGAGTAAAATTTTGCTCAGTGAAGTCCCTAGCAATTTCATCACTGCTTGATTCAGACATACACATTCCCTTGTGTTTGTCATTGTCAGTACTATGTTTGAGTGCATTGTTTTGGAGTGTGGTATAACTGCTACAGCTGCCGGTACTCTTTCAGTACAAGTATATGTTTCTCCAGGAGTCTGTTGCTGAGAGGGTGAGAAACACGTTACAAGTATACAACTAAGACAAACTACATAAAGCAATAGTAAGAAAGTACTAGGTCACATCAGAGGCCTCGGAGGTCATTGTTAAGAAACTGAGAACTTTTGCAAAATTTATCATTAAATACCATAAGTTCAGGTTATACTATAAGAGAATAACTATGTAAGGGTAACCATGTCAGCAGCCAAAATGCATTACAAGTTGAATATTTTACTGTGCACATTTAAAAAAAAATGGATAGACTAGCCTAAACTCTGGACTGACGAGTTTGCTTTTTTTTTTTTTTTTTTTTTTTATTCTATGAAAATGCTATTCCGAAGTGAAGGGAACAGTTTTAGTGGCACACCAAGCTATTTTTTTTTATGTCTGTTGTCATGCAAAGCTGACTAAATAGTTGAATCTAGCAAAGCTGGAAATGTGAGACTGTATTGCCCACTGAAGGACCTGGGGACCCAAGTTGACAGTAACCTCTCTTTTGACACTCACATTGCCAAAGTGGTTAGGAAGACCTTCTACATTGCCCACCTGATCATGAAGGGATTCACATCCAGATCAGGATAGGTCATTGTACCCCTGTACTCTTCACTTATCAGACCAATGATTGAGTACAACGCCCCATTCGGAATGTACTTTACCCGACACCTGCAGCAGTTGGAAAGACCCCAAAAGTTCCTCACCAAAAGGATAAAGGGGCTCAAACATATGTCATACGCTGCCCGACTGAAGAAACTCCAGCTCTATTCAGTTGCATACCGTCTGCTCAGAGGTGATCTGTGCCTGACATACAAGGCCATGTCCAACCCGGAATTGATGGACATGCTCCACCTCAAAAAATCCAAATCCACCAGAGCCACGAGAGCAAGAGACTTAAACCTCAACACGGATATAAATAGGACGTGCTGGAGGGACAGATTCATCACCCAGAGACTCCCTACACTATGGAACAGAATCCCAGTCCATGTGAGGCAGAGCCCCTCACTGACTCTGTTCAAGAGAAATCTTGACGAGTGGATGGGAGATCGTAGTTTTACCCCGGGAATCATCTCTGTGTCACTGCTGGACAGAGGCACAGCAAACTAATGGGTATAGTATTCTCATCCTAAGGGGTGGTGAAAGCCACACACACTCTGGCTAGGCTTATAAATGCCCTAGGGCAGATAGCCTAGTATGAACCTATGAACCTATGAAGATGGGAGGAGTAACCTGGCCAGGAACTGAAACTTGCAAAACTGCTCCTTGTGAAAAGTCTTTTTTATCTCAGTAATTTGTTGACACTTTTGCAATTTTCTTTCAGTGAATGTGTAGTACATCAGTAGGAACAACATTTGTAAAACTCAGCGCATACCAGTCAATGACACATGAGCTGCAGACTCTCAAACTTGGCAGTTTATTTCAGGTGTTCTCCATTCTAAGTGAATGGAAGTCTAGTCTGACAACAAATGGTAGGGCTGCTTGTCCTCACAGTCTGCATTATGGGACAGATTTAGCTTTCCAAAGGAATCACCATGTCTGCCCCCATGAGGGCAGACGAGTAAAAACAAAATAAAATTAGGAATGAGTACTTATTTTGCTGAAGGCAGCTTTGGGAGGTGTAGTAAATCATGGCAAGATAAAAAATATGTTTTCTTCATCATTTGCCCGTAGTGGTCCTTTAACTGCCTACTTTTGACTGTCAGTGTCAATCCACATTTTTAATTACGTTGCTTCCTTTGAAAGGCTTGAAAATGTAGCAGAGTTAATTAATCTTTTCAAAGTAACAACTGTGGATCAGTGTTCAAGTGTGAGAAATCTGACCCGTGTGATTAATAATATGTGTTACGTGGACTGAGATGGTTTGTTTTGCAGTCACAGTTTTTAATATTGTAGCTAGAATTAAGAGTCTTTGATGGTAATCTTCCCTTCCCAAGTCAATGAGTTGTCTCAACAAAACACTGTATGCAATACAAAAATAATGTAGCAAAACACCAGAAGAAACATTTACTTTTACAAAAAATCCAGTGTAGAAAACAAATGCAAAGTCAAATATACCAACAGAAAATAAGAAGAGTAGGATGAAACTATCTTTGCAGCACTCATAGTTTGATTAAAGGGAAAATAATTAATTTGTAATAAGACAAAAAAAATCACGTGAGTTAGTTTTCAGATGTAAATGAACAAGAAAACACAAGACTGAAAGCCTTGCTTTTGTTCTAACTTCAGGTCGAAGTATTTATCTGAGGTGCGATGCTGGCTATCTGTGACTGATAAGGCACATTCAAATGCCCTTGTTTAAGAGATATTGCTTTTTTAATGTCTCTGTAGTTAGAGTAAAAGACCTAACTTAATCACTCTGCCACTCTTAATAGCCTTCTGATGTAACAGCTGACAAGACAAATGCGAGAAAAAAAGGTGAACAGAAATAAGTTCAGACATAAAACAAATAGAATAATTATTCAATTATGCTTTTCTGTATGTGACATATCTAGTGTTAGATTACAGGGAAGGAAAATCACTTTTTGCAAAGAAAAATTTGACATATGGGTGGAGTTCTTCTTTAAAGCTTCTTCTATTTTTTGCTAGCCTTTTTTATTTAAGTTAATATATTATTTCATTGTTTCATTTATTTTAATCACCTCTGAGTACATTTGATTTATTTTTTTCTTCTAAATTTCTGGAAACCATCTCTTGAATTAAAGCTGAAGCATGAAATATTTTTTGCTGAACAGCTGCAGGATTCTTCCCAGCCAATGTTTTCTATTCACCTTTTCTGGCTGATTTTCATTTGGATTCTCAAAAGCTCTTCTTTGCTGGACCCCAGGCAGTAACTGAATTTTACCCAAGCTTAAAATTTCACTATTCCTTTTTTTCTCGGTTTCTATTTTCACACTGGAATAGCTAAAATTAAGCTGATGATTAGTGTGCAGCTATCTTAGAAGTCAAGTTAATGTTCCTTCTTAGTACAGTGTCTGGATGTTACAAAGTTGTCTGTCCACAAAGTCTGCATAAAATTTTGAAATTTTACCACAACTTTCTCAATACCTTGCAGTAATAAAATGTATGCTGCCATTCGAGTTTCAGATTTTTTTTTTTTTTTTAATATTCTCTTTATTGCAAATTTTCAGTAAATACATTTACATGAATGTCTACAAAAAAGAAAAGTACAGAAAGAGAGAAAAAATAAAGAAAACATTACAAAACCATTGAGTATTTACATAAAGGACATGCACACCAAACAGAAACTATATACAGTCATACATTGCCCAGAACAAGCTATATACATCATGAACAGCATGGTAGAATCTAATGGTATCTACAAAAGGAAAGTATTCATTTTAATATATGATCAGATAAAATTCCCCAAAATTCCTTAATAATTGGCTTGTGCTTAATATTGTGGAACAGGTGTGCTTTGAGAGTGATACTTGAGAAAATTGGCTATGAAAAATCCACCCTCTCATAGGAATTTACCATCCTTCATATTCCACCTCCTGGTTTATCTGAAAGGAAATATAAGGTTTTGATACCTATCTTTATGTTAATCAAATATTATATCTCCTTAAATCGGAAGAACAGACACTCCCTTTCTTGAGTTTCAGATTTTTATTGCATCTCCATTCACCCATATTACCATTCTTATGTATTTTACTAATTTTTTATGGTTGAAATTTTCTGTGTATAAATTTTCATATGGATACTCTCCAAAATAATAATTAAATATTTTCTTAGCTAATACCACAGTTGTTTCTTTATCAGCTTCAGATTAGTTAGTACAGTTCATTTTTTTCAATAATTGACCAATAAGATTCAGTGACAATTTTAATAAAGAATAATTGTATGTAGAATTGTTTGATTTGAAGTACCTATTACAGCATTCTTCAAGTATTTAATAATTTATAGTATTCTGAAAAGTATGTTTCTGTAAAATGTTGATTTTTTTTCATAATAATTTGTCTTAGGGATTGTATTAATAAACACTTTTATATTTCAATATCCTTTTTGTCCCTTTTAGGAATTTAAGCCAATAACTTAGTTTAGCACACAACAGTCAAGGCAAAAGGATGAATGGATCATTCTAAAAATAAATAAATAAAAAAACACATAAGAATTAACCAAAACAAACTAGCAGTCAAAAACCAAACTTCAAGTGGAGTTAAAATCAGGAAATGTAATGGTATGTAAGCACTTTTGCAGTAGTTAAAAAATGTTGTTTCTTCAGACATTAAAACCAAACCAAGCATTGCTTAGTATTAAATAAAGAAGACAATAATGTTGTAGCCAATCACAAAAAGAATATATCAATACCCTAGCAATAAGGTAAACTTAAAATAGCTATGAGAAAATTAGCCTGTTGATTTAAAGACACAGCATGGTAAAATAGCATAAGAAAAACAGTATAAGAAAAAGTGCATAATAGTAATAAATAAATAACATTCATACAGATGCTATCTATAAGGTATTTTTGAAATAACTTAGTTTACTTTGCTTCAGAATTTTTATTTTTTAATATTAGATATATGTGGTGGTGCTGCGGTAGCGTTGTCGCCTCACAGTAAGACGCTGTCCAGTTCGATTCTCAGCTAGAGCTTCTTCTGCGTGGAGACATGCGTGAATGGGCGTACCTTCGTTGAAGGTTGTGCGTCAGGGCTGGCAACTCGGCACGTAAAAATCAGCTGAAAAATCATTAGCAGACGGGAGTTCCCCTGTGGTGACCCCTAACTGGGAAAAGCCGAAAGACACAAGACAAGATATATCTGTATAGTTCTATGTGAATTTTATAGGAAATGAGGAAAAGACCCATTTTCAAATTACAAGTTTTGAATACATAGTTTTTTTAAATATTTTAAATGATGACTCAGTTAATGTAAATGTGTGGAAATTCAAAATAACTGTCTAATAACCATGAAAAGTTAATCAGGGGACTCATGACAGGGCTAGCACAAGCCATATAGCTTGCACTAAAAAAGCCCCACTCCCATGATGTGGTATTTAATTATTCAGAGATATGTTCGCTGTTATGTGGAAAACCTCATTGCTGTCTAATTTGCATATCTCTGAATTGCTGTTACTACCATGACATGTAGATCTTTACTGGTCTGCACATTGTGTTATTTAACTGCCATGGCTACAGCATGTAAGCATAGCCATCCCTCTCAGTCGCACTCCCGCATGCACACAAGTATACATTCAAACACACTCTCTCACACACACACACACACACACACACACACACACACACACACACACACACACCACAGTCTCCATATCTGTTACTGGTTTGTCTCACCTTCCCCTATAAAGTGGATCCCCCATAGGCCTGATCCCAGTACTAATTTAAGTGCTGATAAGGCTCAAGAGTTTTGAGTGCTACCTGATCTGATGCCTGGTGCTTCTCCTCACTCCTGATCTCTGTACTATTTTTAGTGCCATTAAGGCATAAAAGTTGAGAGCACTCATTAGTGTCTAGTGCTTCTGCCCACCCCAAATCCCTATACTGCTTAGGTGACATTGTGGCACATGTGTAGCATCCCAGATGGCTAGTATGTCCCCCACCTGCTGATCCCTGTACTAGTTTGTGACATGTAAATGATGTGAGATTTTGTACTTCTTATCTAAAGTTATTCTAATATGTATTTTTTTCAGTTAGAAGAGTGATATGGAACTAAGCCTCATGAAACTACTTTTATTATAGAATATATAAAATATGATATAATACTAGGCATCCCTATGCCACCATTATCACAGTAGCTAATATGATGCTTGAAAGTACTTTTTGGTTTATTTGAGTACCTCAGAAATGTTATAGAATATTTAATTCCCAAATCTGGACTTTATTTGGCTTTAGAGATGTGGTTTAAGGTTGTTATAAAATTTTCAGTAAGATTATCATTTTGATTAAAGTTAATTTTTCTTCAAGAATGAAAATGGTTTCTTCCATTGAAGCAAAAAGTAGCTTGCAAGTACGGCAGGTGCATCCGGCCAAACACTGAATGCAGAATACAAAAAAGAGACCAGCACCAGAACAGATGCACCTAGTAAGAACTTTATTTAGAAAACCCAATCAATCAAGCCAGTTTCGGCACAAAGCCTTCATCAGTGGTGACAAAAAGCAAACAATGAGCCATTTATATACCCTGACTTAACCTGTCTTCCTGTGATGTCATATCCTTAACATTGTATCCCTCTACAATTTCTCATTAAGTCCTGGTGTAAATAATCCACTTTTTTTTTGATTAAGAACAGAGTGCCAACCAATTTTACATCTTCTGTCCCTCGATATCCTATCTATAACCATAAAGCTAAATCTAGCAGATGAATGAGATTGACAATGTCTGTATAGTGCATTTGTTTATTGTGAATATCACTTAAATTTTCTGTTATTCTTAAACGTAGGCACCTAGACATCTGTTCTACATAAAATGAAGAGCAAAAACAACTTGCCAACTAGATGACCCAATCTGATCCACAATTGGCATAAAAGTTGATGTCATATATTTGCCTAGTGTTCCTACTAGAAAACTGTTTTGATTTATACATATGTTTGCAAAAAGAGCAGTGTCCACATGGGAATGACCCTACTAACCTGTCACCTGTAATTGTTAACTGTTGATCAGAGTCTCTGCTCACATGAGTGTGTTTAAAATGTGAAAAATAAGAGCCTAGTGTTCTCCCTCTACGAAAAGAGAACTGACATCTCTCAGGTAAGAAATTACTTAATTTGTCATGTGTCATAAGTATATTCCAATGCTTCCTCATCATGTCCTGTAATAAATTGACAGTTCTACCATATGTTGTCACTAATCTCAAAGTGTCTGCTCCCACTTGATCATCCCTCTGTTTATATTTTAACAAATTGGCTCTTGGTTGCTTGGAAGCCCATTCTCTTGTAGTAACAATGTCCCCCATCCTATAACCTCTGTCAAGAAACCTGCATGTAAGATCCTGCTTAGATGTATCAAAATCTTCCTTAGTGGAACAAATCCTTCTAATTCTTAAAAATTGAGATTTTGGAATATTCCTGATTGTGTGGGTGGGGTGAAGACTGGAAGCAAACAGTAAACTGTTGTATTGTGGGTATTTTCTATATACCACAGTTCGTAGCGTATTGTCAGGTTGTCTCAAAATTTTGATATCCAAATAGTTAATTTCTTCATAACTGTAAGTGAGGTAAAACTCAACACCCTATTTGTTGTCATTTAGATACTGTTTGAATTCCTGTAAATATTCTGTATTCCCACATCACACCAACCAGCAATCATCCAAAAATCTTATCCAGATGTTGATTTCTGGCAGATAAATGTTATGGATGTCATTATAAATCAACTCTTCTTCTATAAAACTCATAAAGAGATCAGCATAAATGGGGGCAAAAGATGCCCCATTGCTGTACCCTGGGTTTGCCAATAGCATTCACCCTGAAAATAAAAAGCATTTTTTGTGAGGGCATGTTCTGCCATACATATTAAGAGTGTGTTAAAACCTGGTGGATACAAATTTGCCCTGTTTAACCAATAATCTAGGGCCTGCAACCCAATCCAGTGTGGTATGCTGGTATATAATATGTATGCCATTCCCCCCTGATTTTCCCTATTTCTTATACTTTGATGAAAGTGCTTTTTCGGTGAAAAGCACTTGCCTCGAATGTATGATCGGGGGTTTCACTTTCGGTGAAACTGCCATTCGTTCATTAGTATGGATCCCATATATATATATATATATATATATATATATATATATATATATAATATGGGATCCATACTAATGCACGAATGGCAGTTTCACCGAAAGTGAAACCACCGATTATGTTTAGCATTGTTATTGGTGACATAATTTGGTTGATAAAACAGCTTATCAACAGTGTGAGATCACTGTTGTACCAAGGTTGGGGAATATACCCTTTCTCCAGTATTTTGCACTCTCAGAGTTGAAATATGTAATTAGCAGGGAGTGATGGGGTACAGCTCCCTACACAGGAGCTGCAGGGGGACTTGCCCATCTGCGTAAAACATTGTTTTGTAACTGCATACTGTGAGGTTTTGAGTTTTGACTCAGAGCATGCACCGTTGCATGTTGAATGATAATTTTTTTTCATTTTACATCAGTGTTAATATTAACATTTAGGTGATTTTCAAGTACACCTATCCATCAGCTCTACAGAGAAATTGTATTTGGAACATATAAAAATCTTACGTTATTAGATACATTTTCTTTGTTGTTGTTTAAACTTCAAAGCCTGGACTCTTAATTGCTTCTAATTTAAAAAAAAATTTTTTTTCATTGCAGGTTTCCTGTTTTTATAATTTGAGTAAAGAGTACACTTCGATGTCTTATAATCTATAAGCATAAGATATCCTAACTTACTGCCTAAACCAAGAAGAAGCATGCAGCATTACTATATAAAGTAATTAAAAGCAACATGTTGTACTTATGTTTTAAGAATGAGTAATAGATTATACAATATACATTTTTATATATTTTTTCTTTCTTTTCTCTCCCCTTTCCTTTCTTTTCATTTCCCCATCTCCTATTCTTTTCTTATTTTCCATTATGTTTTAATAAGAGTGTGTCCAGCTTCATTTAAAAAAGCACAAACTATATATATAGATTGGAGAGTTCAAAAGAGAAGCTTTGTGTTGGTTTAGTTCAGTTATTTAATAATGTTTGCACCCTTAAACAGGTCTGATTTTATGAAAAAATCAGTAACTCTAGTAGGTGCAAAGGTAAATCTGCAGATGAATATCATGACACTGTCTAAATCAAACCAGCTGAAGGGTGTGGCTATAATCCTTCACAGGCACAGAAAATAATGTAACGGTTTTGCACTTTAAATTTTACTTTCAGCTTTTAGATGCAGCTTGAAAATAAACAGTTGCACAATATACAATCTTATTTGCATACTTTTTTCTGTTTTCCATGTCTGCTGTATTTTACAGAAAAAAAAACACATTTGAAATGTATGTACAATTTTGTAGATTTTATAGCTTTTACAGCTTTATTGAATTCTAAGAAAAAGGCAGTTGCAAGTTTATTTACAATCTGATTAATACATAAGCCATGCTGCTGGATAGGGAAAATATATTCCAGAATAATTTTGCAGTGCAGCCTCCTACGGAAACCAAAAGTAAGCAATCCAGTTAACAAGATCATATAGTCATTTATTCTATGGGTTTGATGGATAATTCTTGTTGTCAGTCACACTTGGTGATTTATAGATTTTTTTTTCTTTAACTTTGTGAAACCAGGATGGTAAATAGGACCAATGAAGCCTAGGGTGAAAATACACATTCATGACCACTTTAGGGATCCAGTAAGAAAGCACTTGGACAGCCCAGTATCACTTCATGTACATGAAGTGCACAATGGGAGATTTTCTTACTTTAGATATTTGCCCCGGGAGCACCTTATTTACCAAAAGGAGGAGACATAGTTAATGCTTTAAATGAAATTGAAGCTAAATTTATACTAAAGTTTAACACCATGACTCCTAGAGGAATGAATATGGCTTTATCCTGGCAATGTTTGATTTAATGGTAAATATTTGAAAATATTTTTGAAGTTATTATTTTAAACGTAATGTGATATACTTGTATGAATTGAATAAGCAGTGAGAAAGATGTTGTCAGGAAATGGTACTGCACTTTTAAAACTAACGTTGGGATTTATTATGTGGAATGAATTAAGATAAAACATGTTGTCTGGAATGTTTGTGTTTGGTTACCCTCCAAGATTTCACTGCCAAGTGCTAGGGGATATCTTTTCTTCTTCATCTGCATGGTTTATCTGTTTATAGTATTTTTGTTTCTGCAGTGTGATTTATATATATATATATATATATATATATATATATATATATATATATATATATATATATATATATATACACACACACACACACACACACACACACACACACACACAGTCTTAATAGACTTCAGCACCAGGATACCTTCCTGACAGTCTCTAACTGTGTTTTAGTAATCTGGCAGTCACATCATAGATATAAATCATGAAAATGTCCATCAGCTCTGTAGACAGTCATATGCAACTCTCTCAGCTGAGTAAGCTTAAATTTGGACCATAGCTAGTTAAAAGATTCACCAGTTATCTAGAGAATTGTCTACATTGTGTTATGTGATGTATTGTCAGATCCTGTCCTCAAAGGCCCATCAGAGTGGTCTCTTTTTTTCCCCTCTCCATAACTGACTTTCTCTTTGATATTCCTGTCCTGCATGTCATTATCTATGTAGATTATTTTACTATCTTGGGAGCCAGCTTTCAACAAACTGCAGTTGAAAACCTTCTGCAAAAGATATCAGTGCTGTTTGGAGCTTGTTCCTACACAGTAAACAAACACTAAATACTTTCAAGAGTAAGCATTTTGAAACTTGTCGTTATAAACTTGCCATTATAACCACATTAAACATGTATTCTTGTGGTCATATATTAAACAAACACCAAGAAATATCTTCCTGCTATATAAATGGACAGCAACATAGTTTGCATGCATTTGGTACTTGTGATATGTAATGGGCAGTTTATGATATATCTTCACCCTATGGTTTACATTATGTAGGAAACACTATTCAAATATCCATGGCATCAAAAAATGGCAACTTGTACAATTCTGTTGCAAAACTTTTTGAACAGGTTCAGCTGAAAAAACTTTTCTGGATTACAATGTTAAACAATATTTATTCTGAATAGTTCAAAGAATTGGCATAGACATCAGCATAAAATATTTTTAAGAAGGCTAGAGGTGTTCTTTTTTAAAATGTTTTTCTGTGCCTTTTAGACATGAACATAAATAAATGAACAAGCACAGAAATCTGTCTAGTTCTAACCTCACCACCACAAACATTGAGGGAAAAAAAAAATAAAAAAAACAGAGAAACTAGTGGTCTTAAAACTTCGTTGATGAGCTCAGTCGCAATAATTTCCAGAAATCATGAAACCCACGTAGTGTTCCAGAGCAACAAGCCTTTGTTGCAGACAAGCAATCCTCAGTAACAAAAAATCAGAAATATTTTAACAGTGTTAAATGTATTAGCTTTTATTATGCTAATATTTCCGATTTTTTGTTACTGAGGATCACTACCTGGGTTTCATGATTTTTTTAAATTATTGTGAGTTCATTAACGAAGTTTTAAGACCATTAGTTTCTCTGTTTTTTATAGACATGAACATAAAGGCATTTCTATGAAAGTAGAGTTTGCCACCTAAATTATCTGATTTGAATTAATCTGAATTATTTTATTGTCATATATATATGTATACAAATACCCTGTATGAACTTGTACTTCCTTTGAAGGCTTTGCTGCCAAGGTACTCGAAGACTAAATAAAGCATTTTGGTAACAGCCCAGCTATTTTTGTCTGTGTTTATAAATAACTAAAATGTATCAAATGCCTAAAACAGGTTGCTATTATATTAGAGTACTCTGTTTCACTTATTGTCCACACCAGTACTGCCTTCATAAAATCTAACCAGTCATTGTGCAGTCTGCATATAGGATTAGGGACCGCATCTCTCCAACAGCCAGACAGCCATATGCACACACATAATATCATCATGTCACTGTTATTTTCCAAACTTTTCTTTGCCTCCTTTGTTTATATACACAGTTCTATCCATAGGAAGCTCAGAAACTTAAATAAAAATATGGGAGGTGTACAAGATTTGTATTCCATCCTTTTACTAGGCACCTTAGGCTGACCAATTTTCAAACAATAATTACATAACTGATGCTAATTTGCAAATAATACAGTCTTTGTTCTGCCCTGTGTAAGCCACGGTGGTGCAGCGGTAGCGTTGTTGCCACACAGCAAGAGGTTCTCCTGTTCGATTCTCGGCTGGAGCGCCTTCTGTGTGGAGTCTGCATGTCCTCCCCGCGGTTGAGTGGCATTCGAAAGACATGCGTAGAATGGGTGTGCCTTCACTGAAGGTTGGGCGTTGAGCTGGCACCTCAGCACCCGTAAAAAATCTACTGCCAATCATTAGCGGACCGGAGTTCCACTGTGGCGACCCCTAACTGGGAAAAGTCAAAAGAAGAACAACAAGAACAGTGTTTGCCTGTAATCTCATTAATCACATCATTTGTTTCTGGAATGTCGTGTACTAGCTAGGGATCGCAGAGCTGCAGTCACTATATTAAACACTCAAGAATCTTTAATACCATTCAGATACCATATTTAGAAGTTATGTTAGTTAAATGTAGAACAAATTACCAAACTCTGTTTGAGGAGTTGTAAATAAGATATTTTTTGACACAGGTTAACTCCCATGTACTATCTCCGTAGGCAAACCCATATAGAAGTGACATTACTTGACTTACCAGATACATACTTTTTATGTATTCAATATGCATGAGTGATTATATTTTGCTTACGATGTCTGTTTCCTGCCATGAAATTTTCTAATTTTCATTAGTTAAGTAATGATGATCCTACTCATTTAACCAAGACTATTGCTCTGTGTAATCCATAAATTCTGTTTCTTTATATCAGCTTTCCCTAAAATTGTACATCGATAATGTATATTTATTCATTCTAACTTGTCACTTGAGTGTAAATTCCCATCTTTGATGTGGAGCATTTCTGCCAGAAAATGCTCTGAAAATAGGCTTCACCCATGCTGACCAGCATAGTAATCAAATGTCAGTAAATAATACTAAGTGGACTTAGTATATGATCCTTTTTCATTTTTAATGCAAGATATCTGATATTTCGCACATCATAAATGTGAGTAAAAAGGTTATAAGCTCTAAGTATAGGTACCTAGCACTTAGCATTAGGTATATAAAGCTAATCATATTTATGTTTGTGTGTATGTCTATATGGGCGTATAGACAGATATATATATATATATATATATATATATATATATATATAGAGAGAGAGAGAGAGAGAGCTGTAGATATATATATATATATATATATATATATATATATATATATAGCTATAGATATCAAAATTGCAGAAAATAGCCACATAATGCATTAAGACACACACACAGCTTTCATAAAACATCTATTCCATAAGACAAGCATATATTCTGTATAAAACTATAAAAACATCTAGAACTAGAAGCATCCAAGAACAAGTTAATTTTTTTCTTAAACTGTATAGGCTCATAGGTGTGTACTAGGCTAACAAACACAAGGGCTTTTTAAGCCTAGCTATGCATCCCAAATCTCTGACCCCTATACATATACTCTGCTTGCCAACATGTTTATTCTCAAAAATATATTTTCCCCCTTTACTAATACCTTGTTTTTAACTAAATAATTTCTATAGTTGTCATGTATTACATGTTCCTTCTAAGACTACTGAACTATGCCCTACTTTACTGGAATAAGGATTTATCTGTCAGACAATCAATGGTTCCATTATTCAAAATAACTTACAATCCATTTCATTGTGTAAGTATTGTACATAGTTTCTATATGCCTTTATGTAATGCTACAATGTTGTTTTGGAAGATATATTATTCCTTTTCATATTTCATTTTGATGTTATCTGTGCTATTCTTAAAGGAGCTTTGACAAAAAAATGTCCAGATTTATTATACACCTTATAAATAAAGCATAGTAATGTATATACACTTAACACTGAACATGAGTGGCATATAGAACATTTAGCAAAAATCTTAGTACTAAAAAGTATAAAATTATCGCAGCCTTACTGTTGTGTTGCTTTACACAGCAAGAAACCTATATTCAAGAACTAATAAAAAGGAAAACTCCTAGCATTCATCTAATTCCTGCATTCATCTAATTCCTAAAGGTATAAGTTCCAAACATTGCATGATTCTTTACTATGTAGCTTTTTGTACACATTGTATGTAGATGTTCTTCGTTTTCCATTGCTGCAGTCCTAACTATTGGGTATAGTCCGCATCCAGTCGGCCCGAATACCAGAGTATAAGGCTGACGTCGGTCAGGGCGCATTAGACTGACGTCAGTACGTCAGGGTACTAATGCGCATGACCGGCGTCATATCCTCAGTCTTTTTTGCCGCGTGGTCCGATGCAGAAGCAGTTTTGCGAGTGCAGGTTGGCGTTCTGAAATATTTCCGAAACCGGAGTTTCAGACCGAATCAGAGTTGGCTAAGTACCCCGTTGGGGAACATTTTGGTTTTTTCTTGCCTCAGTATTTAACCGGATGTCAGAAAAAGTGAATAACTGTATTTCTTGTGGGAAACAAATACCTCATAGGGATTACCATACATTGTGTATACCTTGTTTAGGGCCCGAGCACGACGTTGTTGGTTGCCGCTCTTGTGCTAGGTTTAACAAACGCACTATTAAGAGGAGGTTAGACTGTGCCAGATTAGTGTTTGGGAAACGTTGCAATTATAAAATGCCGTCGGATGCTCCGACGCCCGCTTCGTCCAAGAAGCGCAAGGACAAAACAGCAAAGCCTAGGGTTGATGAACCGGCAGTCCCGGACGTCGGTTCTTTAGGAGGCTCAGTGGAGCCTGAGGTTTTGCCAGGAGTTTCTATGGAGTCTCAGGCTGAAACTTTACTGTTACAGGATGTACCCTCTCAGGAGGCAGGCCAGGCTGAGGGGGCTTCTCAGGTAACTATTCTTCCCTCTCTTCCCAAAGTAGTTAGAGCCTCTCCTTCTGTTGCCAAAACTTCTTTTAGAGGTAGGCCAAGTTCAGCTTCAGTAGGGGCTTCTCCTAGCATTTCGGGTTCTGTACCTAAGAAACATATGCTTAAAATGGCAGAAGATTTGATTACTATGATTAGAGGTTCTATGGGCCCTCCTGATAAGAGGCCTAGGGTGGAACCAGAGTTTGACAGTTTTGAACAGGGTTCAGGGGCTTCTGAGTCTTCTGCGGAAGATTTGCAGGAGTTTCCTCATTATTCTGATTCTGATGTGGATGATGCCACTCCTTCGGCTTCTCCTCCTGAGGATTTTTCATTTTCAGAGACTCTGCATTCCATGAGGGAGCACTTTAAATGGGAAGGCCAGGATTACTCTGATTCCAGGAAGAGGCTTAGGGAATTCTTGTTTTTACCCCAGCATAGGCCCTTAGCTATACCTCCTGTGTTAAATGTGGTGGAAGATGTTTTTGCAGAGGCTTCCCTGAACCCTGATTCTTTGCCTCCTGCTCCTGTTAAACCTGATAGATACTATAGGGTGCCCGAAGCTCATAAGTATTTGTTTAAGAGTCCTAGGGCGGACCCAGAAACTGTTTCTCAGGGGCCTAAAGGTGTTAAGGCCTCTGTGGTTAAAAATCCTGTTCCCACTGACAAAGAGGCAAGGCGTTGGATAGGTGGGGTAAGAAAGTGTATACTTCTTCCACTCTAGCCATGAGAGCGTTGAATTGTCAGTTTCACATGCTGAAATATCAAAATTATCTCCTTTCACAATTAAAATCTAAGGTGGATGCTTTGGCGGAAGGTATTGATTGTAAAGAATTGCTGGATTTAGTTTATGTGTCTGAACAAGTGGGCAAGCATTCTTTGCAATGTGGTTTTGATGCTGTGCAGGCCTCCTCGAGGGTGGCTGCCACTAGTTCTGTTCTTCGCAGGCATGCCTGGTTGAGGGATCAAAATTTGGCTGAGCATGTTAAGACAAGGATTTTGGATGCTCCTTTACAGTCTGATGTGTTGTTTGGTTCACCTGTGGAAGCAGTTTTAAAGAAAATGGAGGACAAAGCTAAGTCTATGCAAACTGTTAAAGATTTTTGCAGGTACAGCCACGAAGTTTAGTAGAAATTGGCCTGCTAAGGGGTGGACATATCCTGCTTATGATTCCCAGTCTAGGGGTAGGTCTAGACGTGGTAGGGGCAGGGCTCAAGGTTCTTTTAGGCCTAGAACAGGAGTTCACCTGCTCAGACTTCTGGTGAGGGCAGGGGTCAGTCCTTTCGTAAACAGACCCAATGACCTGCCTTTTCAGCTGCCAGTAGATTCTCGTCTGGCAGCTCCTTTGGGAGGACGACTGTCTCTTTTCAAAGAAAATTGGGATTTAATTACTCAAGACAGATGGGTGTTGGACATCATTCACCACGGTTACAGATTTTATTTCCATACAATGCCCCCTTTCAAAGGCATGCCAGACGTTCCTCCTCCACAAAGAAAAGAGGCTCACAAGCAAGTTTCTCAGTTACTCCAAATGGGGGCCATTCAGCCAGTCCCTGTATCAGAAAGGGGCCTAGGATTTTATTCTCGCATGTTCCTAGTACCAAAGAAGGGGAACACGTGGAGACCGATTTTGGATTTATCTCTCCTCAACACTTATCTGGACATTCCCAAGTTCAAGATGTTGGCGTTACAACAGCTTTTACCCCTGCTGGGCAAAGATCACTGGATGGTAACTTTAGATCTCAAGGAAGCTTACCTTCATGTGCCTATCAGGCTAAGTTGCAGGAAGTATCTGCGGTTTCGAGCTGGAGATTCTCATTATCAGTTCTCTGCATTGCCCTTTGGCTTATCTACTGCGCCCAGAGTATTCACAAAGGTTCTGGCTCCAGTGATAGCTTACTTCAGGCTACAAGGAATTCAAATCTATCCTTATTTAGGCGACTGCCTGATTCTGGCTCAAGAAAAGGAAGACCTTCTACAGCATCTGGAATATGTTATAGCAGTGCTAAGATGCCTAGGGTATTCTGTGAACGAAATAAAGTCCAGTCTAGTACCCTCTCAAGACATGTGCTTTCTGGGTGTGAGACTGAATACAGCAGCCCAGATGGCCTTTTTAACCCCGGACAAACAAAAGAGTCTATCACTTTACTTCCATCAACTATCTCATCAGTCCGTGCTGACTGCAAAGACAGTCCTTCAAGCATTAGGGTTCATGGCATCTTGTATTCTGGTGCTTCCCAATGCCAAACTGCATATGAGGAAGTTACAATGGTATCTCAAAAATGTATGGACACAGCACTGCCAGGATTTAGACACTGTCATTCAAATAATACCTTGCCTTCAAAGAGAATTTTTGTGGTGGGCTCAGGAATGTCACCTAAACAAGGGACTCTCTGTGACCCGGCCAGAGGCGAGTCAGATTTTAACGACAGATGCCTCGGATTTTGCTTGGGGAGCTCATCTAAATGGAAAGTGGATACAAGACAAGTGGCCTGCCAGACTACAGCATCTACATATCAACATGAAGGAGATGTTAGCAGTCCAGTTTGCATTACTGGCTTTCAAGGAGTTCCTTCTTCCAGGGCAGGTGTTGATTCTAACAGACAACACAACTGTCATGTGGTACATCAACAAGCAAGGGGGAACACATTCTTATCCTCTATGCAGGCAAGCAATGATTTTATGGGAGACTGCGCTACGCTTGCAACTAACTCTTCAGGCAAGGTTTCTGCCGGGAGCACAGAACTCCTTAGCAGATGTGTTAAGCAGACAAATCATGGATCCCCACGAGTGGAAACTGGATCTTCATGTGTTTCAAAAATTGACAGTGTCATGGGGAACTCCAGACATAGATCTGTTCGCTTCTCCACTAAACCACCAGCTGCCACAGTATTGCACAAAGGGGTTTCATCACACAGCTTGGAAAGTGGATGCTCTGTCTTTCAGTTGGAAAAACCTTCATGTGTATGCCTTTCCTCCTCTGCCTCTTCTTCCAAAGGTACTATTAAAGGTCAGACAAGACAGGCCAAGGATGATTTTGATAGCTCCAGATTGGCCTCGGCAACACTGGTACCCACTACTACGGAGTCTGGTAAGGAAGCCTCCATGGCCTTTACCTCTGATTCCTCATCTGTTATCTCAGAAGGATGGTCATCTGCTCAATGTCAAGCTTCACTCTCTTCATCTAACAGCCTGGCATCTTCTGTGTTGACACACAGCAGGTCTCAACTTCCTCAACAAGTTTTAAATGTGATTATGGAAGCTAGAAGACCTAGTACAAGGAAAGTGTACATGAAAAATGGAAGAGATTTTTATTTTGGAGTACAGCAAAGAATTTGCAGGTTTCGGAGCCTAATTTAAGTGTGGCTCTTCAATACCTTACTGAGTTATTGGACAAAGGTTTGTCCTTCTCTTCCATTAAGATTCATGCTGCAGCAATTTCAGCTCACTATGATTGTGACCCACCATTGTTTTCGCATCCTTTGTTCAAGCAGTTTCTTAGAGGGCAAAGAATATAAGACCCCACATAGAGCTCCTACTCCTGCTTGGGATCTCAATTTTGTGTTGGAAAAACTTACTCTACAACCTTTTGAGCCTGCGGCTACTGCTGAATTGAAATACTTGTCATGGAAGACTGCTTTTCTGTTGGCTATTACTTCTGCAAGAAGGGTGTCTGAGTTGCAGGCCCTTATGGCAGTAGAGCCATTTTGATTTTCCATAAGGATAGGGTATCATTACGTACTAATCCTTCCTTTATGCCTAAGGTGGTTTCTAGTGTGGCTTTAAACCAAACTATTCATTTGCCTACTTTTTATGCAGACCCCCAAAATAAAGGGGAAAAGATTTTGCACACTTTAGATGTACACAGGCAATTGCGTTATTATTTAAGCAGGACTAAGGATTTTAGGCAGTCTCAGCAGTTGTTTGTTTCTTTTGCTTTGAGTTCACAGGGCAAGCCTGTGTCAAAACAGACTATTTCTAGGTGGATTGGCTTTTGCATTGCATTTTGTTATTCCCATCATGGCAAGGAGATTCCAGCTGGGATTAGGCCTCATTCCACTAGGGCTACTGCCACTTCAACAGCATTTCTAATGGGGTGGCAACTAAGGATATTTTGGAAGCAGCTACTTGGAGTTCAGTGCATACTTTCTCTAAGCATTATCACCTTCCTATCTACTCTAAGTCTAGGGCTGGTTTTGCCACAGCTGTTTTACAAGGCATGTTGTCAGCTCCTACTTCTTTATGATTTGCCAGCCTCCCTTACCTCTGCTTTGGGATTCTACCCAATAGTTAGGACTGCAGCAATGGAAAGCGAAGAACATAGTACAGTTTTGTACCTACCATAAATGTAGATGTTCGAGGATTCCATTGCTGCAGTCCAATTTACCCTCCCTCCTTCCCTCTGTGTTTCGGGTGGTTGTGTAGGTGAGTTTACATGCTTATATTTTTGTATATATTGTTCATGTTTTGGTGCAGGTATTTTGGGCCTTGTCTTTTTAGGGTCTTCTGACATCTGGGGCAAGAAAAGACTGAGGATATGACGCCGGTCATGCGCATTAGTACCCTGACGTACTGACGTCAGTCTAATGCGCCCTGACCGACGTCAGCCTTATACTCTGGTATTCGGGCCGACTGGATGCGGACTATACCCAATAGTTAGGACTGCAGCAATGGAATCCTCGAACATCTACATTTATGGTAGGTACAAAACTGTACTTTATTATATGTGGACTTTTTTTGCTTTATGTACAGTTTTATGTTTTTTTTCCATCTTTAGTCTGGTTTATAATGTTGTTAAACACTGCCCAGTCTATTAGTGAACACTGTGCCATGTGCTTTCAGTGAATACGTACTGTAGATCATAGTCCATTAGCAAAACAATCATTCCAAAGGAAAAGTTATTTAATTTAATATTGAAACCTCCTAGAAACAACAATTTCTTTTGATGACAGTAGTTTTAGAAATGTTATCTGTTGCTTAAAGAAAACAGAAAGCATAGGCAGAAATTAATATATGGTAGCTACAGCACATTTCTTGAAATCTTTGTCACTAGACAAAGTCTGAATGTCTGGGTAAGGCCAGTATACAAAAAAGTTGCACTAGTAAACAAAAACAGAGATATAACAGTAACCTCCCTTCACTATATTTAAGACTTCCTGTGTAGTATATATTCAAGGAAAAACAAAAAGCAGAAGACGAAAGGTGGTCAACTTTAAACAATGTCTCTGAATGCATAGAGACAGCACAGTTCAGCAAAGATACCCACCATTTTGTGTTTGTCACTCTCCCTTGCTCTGTGTGTATATCTGTATGTATACACACACACACGCACACACTTCAGACAAACACATTCACACAACATGAAATCTATCCCCTTACCTAACTATTTTGTACCTCTAACCTATAAACACATGCATGCACACTCCTACCCATAATGCCAAAACTTCTGTTATAGCCAAGAGCTTTGACAAAAAAAAAAGAGTTACCTTCACACAAGCACTTATCACACAACACAAGAAAAAAATATATCCTGAACATAAGCATTTTCAGCAGCCGAACACAACCACCATTGATCAAAAACACGAGTTAACTATGAAAGTCCATTATTTGGTGAATGTACAGTAACATGATTGCTGGTGCTTGGAGCACCACTCCTGATGCCTGGCCTTTGTCACAAAACAATTAACGCTCATCTGATTGCCTTGGATATTTGTCTGTAATGAGTTATGTTTGATACTTTCTTCCAGTATGCAGACATCATTGTAGAAATGGTAATAGGATCAGTGGCACAACAGAAGGCAGTAGGAGTCTGGAAGCTGAAGGACAGAGCAGAAGCAATAAACATCTGTTTTACAGCACTACCACTTAACCACAGAAATTGCAATGTTTTTAAGAAAGATTGGGCTTTCATACAGGGGACTGTAATAATGCTTGCATCTCACACACAATCTGTAGGAAACTGTAAGCAAATTATTTTTACTATAAATTAAAGAGTGTCTCAATGTACATACTGCTGTCCTTTTCCGGCTCTTGAACAAATAGTGATTGTTTCCTATGCAGTGTTTGTTCTATCCTCTAAATCTAAACATACATAATGTGAGCAAACATCTTAGACTCTTTTCCTCTCATGTTGCCAGCTGTACCCCACAATTTTGCTTCGTTCCTCCTGTAATGTGTGATTTTTTTTTATATCAGAAGTTTCATTTCATTTAATAAACAACACTAGAACTTACAGGTACATATTTAGTCTTCATAAAAAAAAAGGCTGCATATAAAAGAGACCCTGTTCTTTGATTGGCTTTCCAGTTTAAAAATGTCCATGTTTCAAAAGCATCCCTGATACTTAGACCTTGTTACCAATTGTTTTTGGATTAGTTCTCGTTCTTTAGACAGCATTATGTTATTTATATTTGTTATAATCTCTTAACCATAATAATGTTTTCCATTTTTTTACTATTACCAGTCATCAAGCAGGTTCACCCTATAACCCTATACACTTAGCAGGAGTGATTTTCCACATGCCCTCTGTTGCTAGCCTCAAGAAGTAAATGGCCATTATATGTGTCTGATACATTTCTGATGATGATAATGTACTTAATGACATAAACGCATCACCACTTTTCACAATGCTGTCATGTCTGTAGTCTAATGTTTGGTCACATGGTAAAAACACTACACACTCTTTACTGGAAGCATGTTCAGTGTATTCTCAGCATCTTTTGATATTCAGTATGATTTTTTAAAGCTTCTTATAGCTGGCATTTCCGAATTGTGTCATTGAATACTAAAACTTAGAAATAGTAGGAATGTGATGAATACAGGGAGACTGAGGAATGTCATTGTGCTTTAGTGAGACTTAGAAAAAATTATTTCAGTGAAAGAAACTGAGAGCTGCATTTTACCTCTCCTGTATTTAGAAAACAAATGTGTTTGTTTTGCTTGTATGCCATTATGAATGTGGTAATGGTAATCGATAGTACTGAAAGTAACAGGATTAAAGACCACTTTAAAAGACTAAGCCTAAAGGCATTAAAATGTATGCTGTGCATAATATTTTTGACATTTTTTTTAATTATTCAACTTCCCAGCAGCAAATATTATGCATTCAAATATTTTCTCTATAAAGAAAAATGTTAACAAAATTCATAGCAATCAGACTGAACTTAAAAAAATCATCACCTGTTAATCTGAAATCAATGGCACAACAGTCTTTAGACTGTTACAGCATAGTCCAGTGAATAATTGCAGGCTTTTCTTATCAAACTGTGATATCTTGTCAGAGATCAAATGCTAAACCTTGCCAGACATTGTAGTGTAAACAATTTTACATTAGATACATATTTTTGATTAAATTAATCAAAAATAGAACAGGAAAATTAAATATTTAGAATCAAAAATAGCTGAACAAATATCAAAAAAGGTGTATAGCCTGCTATATTAAGACCCCACTTACAAGATGGTAACAAAAGTACTTTAATAAGTTTTTATACAACAATCACTAAGTGCATTGCTGTTAGCATTATGTAAATGTAGTTTACAAAAAGACTTTCTCTATCTATCTATCTATCTATCTTGGTCTGTTGCTGTATCTCCATCTATATATATATATATATATATATATATATATATATATATATTTATGAAACTTCAAGTTTAAGCAGGCATTTCAAAATGTATAACAATCATAGCTCTACAAATTCAAGGTGTCTTTTATTAGATAATATATATTTTAATGCAGTTTTATATATTATGCTTAACCTTAATAGGATTGGCCACAGTTTCAGAATCACTAAGGAGTACATGGGTTTCATTATGTAATGCTCATTAGAAACTTTGAAATGATCTTAGTATGAATTATGTATTTAGAAATCAAGCCTTTTGAAAATTTTTGACAGAGTGAACTTCTTGCATCTTATGTATGCTAGCATAAAACCTTGACACCAAGTACACGTTACTTTGAAAAAGTAATGGCCAAGATGGTGCCAAGCTAACAGTTCATTTTCTTACCTCTCCTATCTAAGTTATATTTCTGACAGGAATTTTTAATTAGTTAGAGTCATGGACTTATCAATTTTGGAGTTATCTTTTACTAAGAAGCCTTGAAGTTTATATCTCAATTTTTAACTTTTAACATTAAATTCCTGTCAATTACAAGCAGTAAAGACTCTGACAGTCCTTCAACATGAGCTACTCTTAAAAATAATTCATAGAACTTGTCTTTTAAGATGGAATTACAATCCTTACTTAACAGCATACATGATTTATTGATAAAGATTGATAAAATGGACAATAAGCTTGATACTTTCAATATGTATGTAAAAAACAAATGGAAAAGCTACAGGAGATTGTTTTACTGCCAGCATGGAAGAATCATTAAATGGTATAGAAGAGAGAGTGTCAGAGGAAGAACATCGTGTGGAATTTCTATTAAAACAAAATGTTACACTATTGAACAAGTTAAATGATCTTGAAAACAGATCTCATAGAAGTAATCTTTGCATTTATGGTCTACCTGAAAGGTCTGCAGGAGACCACCTGGTTAACTTCCTCACATCCTGGATTCCTAACATTTTAAAATTACAAAAGTCTCTTTCATTTGGAATTGAAAGAGCACACAGGTCATTGGTGGTTCCTTCATCGTGCAGCAAGGTAAATAGCAAACTAAGATCTATAAGAGTAAGATTTTTTTTTTCCTGTCAAGACAAAGAACTAGTTTTAAAAATTGCCTGGTCAAACTCTCTGGTCATATTTAATGACAATATAATAAGATTTGACAATGATTACTCTTCAACAGTAATCTCAAGAACAAAATAATTTATTCCCCTAATAAAAGAGTTGAAAAATAAACAAATCAAGTACATTTGTTATTCCCAGCTAGACTTAAATTCTCTCAGATGGTACCAAGACTTTTGAATCGTTAGATGCAGCTATACCTTTTCCAGCATCTAACAACAGTTTAGAACAAGTAGAATGTATGGACTGGTGCTGAAATGCATTAAAGAGACAGGCTGAAATGTATGGACTGGTGCTGAAATGCATTAAAGAGACAGGCTGAAAGAAATGAGTGGAAAACGTTTGATACAAAGAAGAAGAAGCTGAAAGACAAATTATTTACATTTATTTTTTTTCTTCATAATATCTAAAAGTTTTTCCATTTTAAACTTGTTTCAGCAGTGAATAATATTTTACATATATGACACTTTGGATACATTCATACAAAAGGAATTTATGCTAGAAAGCATAAATTAAGGATCAAATAGTATAGTTACTTGCTTCTTGGCTTCCTGCTGAGATCACGAGCTAAAACAGACTTCTTTTTTCTTAGCCTGTTTTCTCCATTTTAAGCATTCTATTTTAATAGTAATCTATTTATGAGTGTGCGAACAGCTCGAACTTAAAGTATGGCTCAATGATGATGTAGATGTCGACGTTAAAGGTCAATTATGAGCTTTTACTGTTTTCTTGCTTTTTAAAGTGATAAACACATTGTTTATGTATTGTCAGGTTATACTAGTCATTCTCAGTGATATGTGTGTGTTTTATATTAAAAAGATACACGTTTTATTATTTTTATTTCTTTTCTTGTTATTTAAAGTGACAAACATACTTTTTATTTTTTTGTGTGTTTGCTCTTTGAAACATACAGTCTGATTATTATAACATGTAACACAAGAACCCTGCTTCTAAGCAATTGCACTTACAATATTTCAAACATCTTAAGCTGTTAAAGATATTTTAAAACTTAGCCTAATTTAAATTTGTCAAGCTCTTTTTTGTTGATTATATGCCTAGTGAGCCATTTCATACCTTATATGATAAAAAAGTCCATTATCTTTGCATTGTCTCCTTGTAGTAAAGTCACAATACTTGAGTATTCTTCAGCAACCAAAGACCAAATTACATTCTCTTTTCATATAGTTTTAAACTAATCCCACTGATGCTTACCAGTAATCCTAATAAACATATCTCAAAAGTTAGAGTCATACAGTATTTTAAGACAGCCAACCTTCTTAAAAGGACTTAATATAACCATGACAAAATATGACAAATGCTAGATTACTATTCACATAAATGAAACTTACTGACATATTATTTAATTAGTACCTAAGAAACCAAAAGTTATGCTATAAGTCACTGATTTTAACCCTTGAAAAGATATAAATGTATAACTGTATTATATAATGAAGAATAATTAAATTCAGAGATATCTTTTGCCTTGAGAATACCAATAAGTTTTATGTCTGAACAGAAATATATTGGTTTGGTGTTTATACACAGGATTTGTTGTATCCTAATATCCTAATATATGTACAAACTGTCATTTAAGTGCCTTTTGGTGAGATGTAAGCATCACATGTTTCAAAATTATTTAGCTAATATTTCTTTTGTTTAAAGGTATAAGACAATTTACTTTTTGGAGACTATGGAGATATTAAGAATAGCTACTATAAGCTCTATACAAACATATATATCAATACAAACAAATTATTTTCTGTTATTGCACATCCTGTTATTTGCATATAAGCTTATTTAATCATAACTAGCAAAAGGTACAGTATAACTCTTTGTATAAGTGAATATTTATGATGTTATTACACTTAAACTCTGAAAACATTAAAGTCTGAAAACATTTCTTTTTCTATAATAATACACTTAAATCTTTAAAGATTCCTGAAATATTAATAGAAATAGATGAGAATGGTACCAAATTTTATATAAGCTATGTTATAAGAATATGTCTATTTGGGATTATAGTTACGTAACAGTATGAAGAAAATATAATTCAAGTGTTAGTCTGATCTAATATGCTACTTTCTGTACAGAATGTCTATTTCAGATAGAGTGAAGAATAGTTTTTGGGAGTGATTTTAGAAGGTATGCTTGAATGCTCATCCTATTCAAATGTGGGGTTTTATACCCCCAGGGATTATTCACACTGTCTTTTAGTTCTACGTTTAATGTTTTCGTACCCTTACATTAGTTATAGTGAATTAGAAGATAACTATAAACTATTCTTTTCAGTAATATATCCATTTCCTTTCTCTGAAAGTAATAGTAGGTACTTATGACTAACTGTATCACTAATAACAATATATTCAAGAAGCGTATCTTCATTAATGTTAATGGTTTAAATAATGGTAGCAAAAGGGAAGTCTATTCAAATATTTAAAATTATTCAATGCTCAGATTGTATTCATACAAGAAACTCACTTATTACAAGAAGGTATAGACAGACTTAACTCTAACAACTATTCTGTTTTAGCAAGCTCTTATTATAAACAAACAAACAAACAAAAGAAAAAGAGGGGTGCCAAATTTGTGAAGAAATTCTGCTTTTATGCCCAAAATTATAAATACATACCATGATAAATATGGCACGTTTTGTTTAGTATCTTTGAACATAAATGCAAAGATTTATACATTAACTTATACTGGATTTCTGGCTTGGGAATTAAAGTGGTCAAACATCAGTTTGAAGATATGCATCACTAAGGGGCGTATAATATCAGTTGGGGATTTTAATTGCATATTATCTGATAGGGATACTAATGCAAAAAATACACATAGGAAACCAGCCACATCAAAGGCATTAATTGACTTTATTATAGCAATAACCCACGGCTGTGTGTGGTAATGCTGGATTTACCCATGGTTGGTGTGGTTTGGTCACGAGGGCGAAGCCAGAGTGGCCAAAGAAAGACAACCGTGGGTAAATCCAGCATTACCCACACCCAGAAGTGGGTTATTGCTATTATACAATGACATTATTTAAGAAAAAAAATACTTACTTTTCTTAAATAATGGCTTTGTATAATGCCTCCTTGTTGCCCTTCTGCAGCTGTCTGGTATTCTGTGGCAGTTCTGATGTACTGTGCATGCTTTTTACAAACTGTCTCATTATGTTAAACCCATTTAACATAGCAAGACAGCTTTAAAAAAAGCTGATGTGAAAAACAAGAAAAACGGCTCAGGAGAAATGTCCACAAACAAGTATTTAATAAAATCAATGTCCTTTAAAAACCAATGTTGTGATGGAAAAAAGTCCAAAATAAGCCAAAAAACAAGAATCAACAAATCCAAGTGTAAAGCGCTTTTCGTCTGTTAATATAAACAGACTTCTTCAGACAAATGCACTCTGTAAGTCAAAGGGAATTTAAATGCAGCGCAAGTAGTCACATGACATATGTTACTTAAAGTTAACTCTTTCAGAGTCAGAGCAGTGCTGACTTGCTTTTCACCTTTTAAAGAGAAAGACAATATGCAAAAATCAAGAAAACCTAACAACAAGTAATTTGAGTTAAACACAGTGGTTCAATGTGTTTCATGCATTGCATTCTAGTTATTTTACACTCTACTTCTCAAAAGCGAGAAGTATTGTGTATTACTACAAACCAGGATGTTATATCAACAAGCATTAACATATAAAAACATACAAATGCTAATGTTGAATGTGTTGTCAGTGCCTGTATGTGAAGTACTGAACAGGGCTACAGTTATGTCCCAGATGTATAATGAGTCACTTGGATTTGTTGATTCTTGTTTTTTGGCTTATTTTGGACTTTTTTCCATCACAACATTGTTTTTTAAAGGACATTGATTTTATTAAATACTTGTTTGTGGACGCTGGCATTTCTCCTGTGCTGTTTTTCTTATTTTTCACATCAGTTTTTTGTTCTTGGTGGTTGAGCTTTAAAAAAAGCAACAGGAGATCTCCATTACTTTTTTTAAAGCTGTCTCGCTATGTTAAATTCCTTTAACATAGTGAGACAGTGTCTAAACAGCAACGGAGATCTTGAGTTCTCCGGTGCTGAAAAAAAAAACTTATACTAATGGAAATAGTATGGGCAACCGGACCTTTTTCCATTAGTATAAGTCTGATTTACAACGTGCACGCTGACCAATGAGCGTGCACGTTTTGGAATATTAATGGGGGGTCATTGTATAATAGCATATTTAATATTAAAGATGTAAACGATTATGCTGACTGTAATTCATTATTTTTACACATTATTCACATCATCATGACATGTAATCAAGAATAGGTAGGGTATACATTTCAAGAGATATATCTTCAAAACTGGATAAACTTAAGGTAGTTACATGCTCCTTATCTGGCCATAACACAGTTCCATTTGACTTGGTCATGAATCCTAAACAAAGTGTAAATATTACTAGAATTCCATCATACATAACACATCTAAAAGACTCAGAGGTATTCTATATTAAGGAAGTAAAACCTTCCTAAATATAAACCTTACTGATGATATTTTTGAAATATATGTATGGGATTCTTTGAAGTCATATTTATATGGCAAAGTTCTAGCTTGGTTTATAAATAAAGAAACAGTGGAATAAAGAACTATTAGACTTACAAATGAGAACTGACAAACATGCTAAATATGCAAAAAGGAAACAATTTGCAAAAATAAATTGATGAAATGAATAAAACATATTTACAAGTATTACATAATAAAACTATGATTAACTTAGAAAAGATTAAATTAAATTCCTACTCCATGAATCACAAAAATCAAAGAAGAATAGCACATAGAACAAGGACGATTATTAAATCTAATCAGATAAAGGAAGGTTATATCCCTGGTACTAAGTAAAGAGTTTCTGAATTACTGGGCATTTTAAAATCTTTCAAAACACACTTTAGTTTAATTAATTCCCACAACATAGAAATTGAATCACAGAATGTAATAAAACATTTCTTCAATAAATTTATCAAGAAAAAACTAACAAAAAAGCATAAGTTAATTGATAAATTACAATGACTGAGATTAAATCACAAATTAATATGCTAAAATTGAATAAGCCTCCTGGAATTGATAACATTATACCTGAAATGTATACATTATTAACTAGAGAAGCTTTAAATGCATTGTTAAGAGTATATACTTTAGTTAAAGAAAATAATAACACCCCTCCTTCTTGGAAATACACGTTAATATACCCAATTTTAAAATCAGATAAAGATGCAAAAGAATGCTCTTTTTATAGACCAATATCTCTATTGAACATTGATTATAAAATGTTTATGGCTACACTTGCTAGTAGAATAAAACAGTTGATTCCTTTACTAATAGATGAAGGTCAAACTGGATTTATAAATGATAGGAACACATATGACAATATCAAAAGAGTTTTTACATTAATTGATTATATTAATTTCAAAGAGGATAATATGACTTTAGTGAGTTTAGTTCTATATAGTGCTTCTGATTCAGTTCACTGGGGCTACCTGTTGCTGGCATTAAATGAATATGGATTTTCACAAGAATTTACTCAATTAATAAAACATCTATATGAAAAATATCTAGCTTATATAAAGATTGGTTTATGCACAGCTAGACCTATTATAATTACTAAGGATATGAAACAGGGATGTCTTTTGTCTCCCTTGTTGTTTGCTTTGGTTATTGAACCATTTGCAGGTTGTATTAGAATGAACTCAAATATCAAAGGCATTCATTTCACTAATACTTTAGTTTCAAAGGTTCAGTTATTTGCTGATGATATTTTATTGATATTGAAAGATCATATAAATCATTACAAGCTCTATTTAACACAATAGATCTTTTTCAGAGAAAGTCTCGTTTTAAATTGAATGAGGATAAAACTAAGATATTACTTATAAATTGTAATAAGAAAGACAAAAAGTTTGCTTAATATATAGTTCTAGACAATAAAATATATTATTTAGGGGTAATTTTAACAAATATGAATGAAATGTTAACTATAAACTTTAATAATATCCTAAATAAAATTAAATATCTCATCAAGAGATGGAATAAACTCTTTTTTTTTACTATGGAGGACAGATATTTCCTAGTTAAAATGATTATTCTCCCCAAAATATCATATTATATTATATACAAGCTACATCTCTTCCTCTCCCCAGTTATTATATACATCAATTCAATAAGTTAATGTTAAACTTTTTATGGTACCCTAATAAACCCAGAATTATGTTAAATAATCATTTAAAAGATTGGGAAGCAGGGGGAGTTAATCTTCCAGACACTGACATATCAAGACATTAACATTGTGGTTAAACTCTTAATATTCAGCCAGGTGGAAGAATAAATTTGGTTACAATCAAATTTTTCAATGTTGTTACAATACACAAACATCTTGCCTAATAATTTTTTTTGGATGGTTAGAGAATATTTCCTAGACAACAAAAATAAATGTGTATGTCCTAAATTTATAACTAATACATTAACTACTTTTAACCATTTCCTGAATAGAAACCCATATATTAAGGATTGATCATTTTGTTATTTCCATTTGTAGTTACACAGAATAATATTGACACTTTTAATATTAACAAAATGCTTATACTCAGCAGGAAAATGTAATATTTTGGCATCAATTGGTGAATTCTGGAAGGATTTTTCAAATGAAGCAAGTCATGAATAAATTTAATCTAGATAATGAAGTGGGGTTGGTTCTACAAGAAATGAGACAATTAAAACAGATTCAGTGTATTCATTAACTAGGCAAAACATTCCTAAACTTGTAGAATTTATGATCATTATGGATAATCAAACAGTTCAAGGGAAAAGGCTATCTTTCTAAAATATATACATTAATTAAGAATATGAAAACATATTATAAAGAAAGCTACTGGGATTATTATAAAATTATTAATAATAAACTCGCTGGGGATAATGATAAAAAACTCATCTTAATTTTCTCAATGCAAACTTCTCTTTTATTACAATTGAAATTGTTTTCTTGGAAAGGTATTCACAGATTATATATTATACCTCACAAAATGGAATTCATGTTTAATCAAGCAATAGGATATTGGAGATGCAAACTAAAAGTAAAGGCTAACTGGCAACACATGTTTTTTAATGTAATACCCTTAGATCATTTTGGGGAATAAGGAATTATTTTTACAAACTGTTTTTAATGACAATTTTCAGTTGACCAAATCATTGACTTAGTTCAATGCCCCTATGCCTAAATGTGTTCTCAAATCTAAACATTCATTACTTTAGATCTTATTAGTGATTGCTCATAAAACTATTACTACAAATTGGAAGAGGAAGATTTCACCTATGTTTAAGAAATTCAGAAACATGACTCTCAATGTTTCTTGAATGGAAATAGCTACTATCAAGACAAGATCAGAAAGAATCATTTCTTACTATAATGCTTGGATAAAAGTCACAGAGATACTCGAAAGAATCGACTGTAATATATTTTGAAACAGAGCTTTCATTTGAAAAAGTATTTTGTATTTGTTCGCTTAGACACCCATGTAAATAGTTTTTGTTTTATCTAGGTTTGATGTTATGTGGATTTTTCTCTTTTATATGGTTGTGTAATTGATGCATGATTCTAATTCTAAATTACATTATGTAATATAAATTCTAAACAAAAATTTAATAAAAATATTTGAGAAAAAAATTCAGTGATCAGATTTGAGGGATGGTCAGAACCAAAATTTTAGGCCACTGGGGGAGCTAAACTGAGATGTAAGAAAGACCTACATGATCTTTATAAACAGAACTGAATTACTTTCCACAAATGCTGTGATTTGACTTTCTAGGCCATTGTGTTAAGGATCCATGGTTGGGATAATTGGTAAGCATAAGGTACAAGATTCTCTGCAGAGTTTGCAAGCTCTCTCTGTGTTTCTGGTGGGTTCTTCCCCCCTTCCAAAAACATCATAGGAGTTTCCACCTCAAACTCACCCAAAAATTAAATGGAGTTTTAGGCAGCAGCGCAGATGCTAGGTAGTGCCTATTTCAGAAAGAGGTGTGCTGACCAACTGCTTTAGGCATTGGTTGTGGTGGGCAGTATCATCTAGATAGAGGAATATGATGTGCTATGCAAGGGCTACTCACTCGATGGTGTAAAAAACTGTTTCTAGGTGATTTGGCCACATTAATGTCACCAAGAATGTGTAAAGAATCCATCTAAACATTAACGCTAGTTATGTTCAGAATATAGGGTATGGACTGTGTAGTTAAATCAGCAACAGAACACTTAAGAGAATTGCTCTGCTCATCTACTCTAAGTACAGCATGCACCAATTATATTATGGTAGCTGACCTGAGAGCAGATGTTAACAAATGATTGTTGCAGAAAATGCAGTTCTGTTTCCATGTGCACTGTTACATGGAGACTATATCATATGTGCTAGTCTTCCTACCTGATAACTCTGGATACCCCAGTAATAAGACCCATTTCTGACAAAATAGTAATGGAGTCATAAGATTCTAGCTGCATAAACTACTCAGAGGAGAGCTACTATTTTATTGCACTGTTTGTCCTGTGTGGCCAGTTGCTGTTTTAAGAATTCCCAGAAATTAAAGTACTATTGCACATCTAGCCCCCCTTTAAATATCGCTGCCTAGCTAAACACAGTTGCTGTTATCCTATAGAACAATGGTTTCAGCATTATAGGAGATGAATTTTAGACTAAAAGTGTCAAAGAAGTTGAAAAAATATTTCAGCTCCTCTTAAACTGAACCATGTCACTCAAGCAGTTTTCTAGATGTACAGGTCCATTGTGGTGAACCTTTTGGGTTTGGCGTGTCAAAAATTCAAAAAATGCCTAATTTGACTCTGTTGGTGCCCCCCCCCAAAAAAAAGAAATAAAAGAAATAAATAATTAAATAAAAATAAATAAAACAGCATAGGTCTCAATACATCAGGGATAAATCTAGAAATAAGAGACATGGACAGATTTAAACTACAAGCACTATTAATTTGAGACACTGACAGAAAAAAAATGGATGTGAATTGATATACATTTTCTGAAGCAAAATAAGTGTATTAAGTGTAAAAAGTCACTAGTTTTAGGAGGGATTAAGAGAGACAGTTGAGAGGAATGTAAAACAGCACACACTTAGAAAAGCAGATGACCTGCCCTTTGCCGAAGTGCAACCACAAAGAGAAAACAATGTCAGCACTGCCCTTTGCAGACTCTATCGAGACAGTATACCAGAATAGGCTTTAGGGTTAATAACTTCCTTACCTCTGCAGCATTGTTGCTGAACTGGCTTCTGGCACAAAATAATTCCGTGCACTTCAAAAGAGCAATGAATGCAAAAGCAGTTTCTTTCATAACTCAGGTGTTGGTGAACGCTGGCTTGTCACCTAGAATGTTGTGGTGTGTCACCTTTGAGACGCATGTCATAGGTTCGCCGTCACTGTTAGTTTTCCTTTTTGTAGAAAACTAATTTTCCAGCGCACACACGTTAGGATCAGCATACTGCTTTCTGACTAGATCTCACTGACAGGATGAAAACCAACAAGAAAATGTCATGCTAAAAACCCATCAGTACACATTCATAAAAATCTAAATTTCACACTATGGCCATAGGAAACTCAGGTGAAGGTAAGAATCTCGAGTAACACAACTCCTCTCTAATGCATAACAGAAGCAAATATGTCTTCCACACACAAATACAAATTCACAAGTTCTTTTCCTCAAACCAACTGCAGATGGGTGTTGGCATATGTCTCTGCTCCTCTTCAGTGATGGTTACCAAATGAATAACCATCACAAAGCTCTTGTATACAGTTCAACATTTGCTTAGATATTTTCAGCAATTGTCTCATTGAGAAGAAGCGTGGAAGGGATGTGTCTGCTACTGATACATCTCCAAACTATCCAATGCTACCTCCATGCAAATGTATCATTCTGTTCTATTTACAGGAGGGAAATCAATGTATTTTGTATCAGCCAAACAGGTACTCATTTGCTTACAGTTAATGGTTGCCACTCCATTATGAAGGCATTCTTAGTTATGTTTTGTCATTAGATTAAATGCATATTCTACTCTGCTCCTTAGTTTAATATTCTCAGCATAACACTGATTCCCACTATTCATGTTCCTTCCTCCCCAAGCAGTATTTATAATTAGTAAAACTAAATACTCCACAGAAACACACCAAACAAAAACGGATAAATTCTGTGGTACCAAGAAGGAGGCAACAGTGTTCCAAACTCAAAATTTATTAGAACAAGTTTAGCACTTTCATTCCATGCATCACATAGAACTTCCCCAGAACTAAGTCTGTTATTAATGACACTTCTTTTGTACATAATTAAAATCACATGATACACTATTAGACCCAACTTATCAATTAAAACTGACTGCAAAGTAAAACCATACACAAGGATAAAAATAGAAATAACAATGAACTGTGTAACGTCATAATATTTTAACTTTAAAACAGAATTTTGCAAATGTTATCATGGCCTACTGGGAGGAAAATTATGTATTTAAAAGTGAATTTATTAACTCCTGGTCAGGCTATATACAGTTTTTAGATGACATTTTTATTTTGTGGAGAGACAGTACCGATAAATTAAGCACATTTTTGGAATTCATCAATAACACTCTGGAATTTTTGAAATTTAATTATTCAATTCAAACTGAAAGTGTCAACTACTTAGATGTGGAAATAAGAAAAGATAGAGGACAAGCTAGATGTGTTTCTATTATTTACAGAAAATCTACTTTCTGTAACAATTAACTCCACTTTCATAGTTGGCATCCTACATACCAGAAAAAAGGCTGTAGTAAAAAAGCAGCTAGTAAAGTTGGCAAGAATGGTGTCGGATTTGGATACATTTCTTGTAGAGTGTGAGGTATTGTTGGGTATGTTTTCTAGGAGGGGCTATCCTCAAGAATTTTTAATGGAAATTAGGGACTAAGTAGTGTTCAAGAGAACACATGGTATTTATTGTCCTATACTGAGTGCAAACAGGTACATAATATGGATGAAAACAACACTAGAACTTTAAAGGTTAATCGTAATAGAACATTTATTTCGATATTCAGCTTGGATAGTAAAGCCATAGGTGATTGTTTGATAAAGAACTGGGAGATATGTCAAATAGATAATACAATTCTTAAGAAAGGAGGTAATAAGCCCATGTTGGTTTATAAGAAAGATAGGGCATTCAAAACATTATTGGAGAGTTCTAGCAAAAATCAACCAGTTAGTAACAGACCCCTTGGAATATTTAAGTATGGCCACTGTACACAATGTAAAAACATTCTGGTAACCAGTAATGTCGTAATTAGAAATAAAGAGTATTTTGTCACAGGGCATTATTGTTGTGAGTCAAAAAAGGTGGTGTATGAAGCTTTGTGTTCTAAGTGTCCTGCTTTTTATAAAGGGAAAACCCAGATGATGCTTAAGAATCGAATTTATGAACACATGCAAGATATACAAAAATCGAAGACCACAGATGCCCTTTTCAAACACATACAGGAAACTAAGGACTACAATTTTGCTTTTGTAGTTATGGAGTAACTAACAAAAGATAAAAGGGGTTTTATTATAGAAGAACATCTTAATAAATGTGAATTAAAATGACAAATTTTAGTTAATGCAACATGTTTTCCAGGTTTGAATGATTCAATGGCTATTAATTCCGTTTTAAAGTTGAAATATTATGACGTTACACAGTTCATTGCTATTTCTATTTTTATCCTTTTGTTTGGCTTTACCTTGCAATCAGTTTTAATTGATAAGTTGGGTCTGACAGTGTATCATGAGATTTTAATTATGTATAAAAGAAGTGTCATTAATAACAGATTTACTTCTGAGGAAGTTCTATGTGATGTACGTAACGAAAGAGATAAACTTTTCTTATAAATTTTGTGTTT
This sequence comes from Protopterus annectens, assembly GCF_019279795.1. NCBI lineage: Eukaryota > Metazoa > Chordata > Ceratodontiformes > Protopteridae > Protopterus > Protopterus annectens. Next base: position 261,535,180 of record NC_056740.1, on the reverse strand, counting down.
GGAATACTGTTGCCTCCTTCTTGGTACCACAGAATTTATCAATTAGTACTTATAATTACTTAGATGACATCAGCTCCTTACTTTCTATCTTCATAGTGACAACAATGTCTGTTTAATACTCAGCCTTGCAGATAGGTGAGGCACCATCATGTTTATAGGGTCATAGGTTTATACTAGGCTAATGACTGCAACAGTCCCTACAAGCCAAGCTTCCCAAAGGTATCCAAATGTGTTTTCACTGTTTGTTAAGTATTTGCTGGTGTTTTTCACTGTTGCAAATCAATCTGTTCTGCTTGTTCTGATTTTCCCACCAAGCAGTGTTTTAATAACTGATTTGTTAGCTGTTTAAAACATTCTTTAGAGTCTCCTTGCTGATTTTTTGCTATTTTAAATGTTTTTTTTTTGTTTTTTTTTTTTTGTCTCACTGTTATTTTTCCGTTGTGTTAAACATTCTCTAGTGGTTCCAGGTGAAACTAGGGTAGGTAGTAAGCTGTAGCATAGTCCAGATATAGGTTTGCTGCATCTGGGTCTGTTTGTAGTGACTGTTTGTTCTGAGCACGTTTTCCACGCCATCTTGGATTGGAAGGGGCCTTTCTGCACTCTAGTGAGAGGATTGTGCTGATTGGAGCCTATCTGGTTAAGGGTGGTTGGTCTAAAGCTTGGAATAAGCATGCTTCTTGGTCCTGAACCTTTTTAAAGTTTTGTTTTCAAGTTTTTAGCTTCGGGTATTTAAGCCCAGCATTTGAGAAGCCTTCTGCTTGATTGTAAATTGTGCACTATAGCTGGACAGATTAATTCAATAGTTTTTCCCTTTGTTACAGTTGTAACACATTAGTGTAGCCCTCATCCTTAGTACTTCCCCAGTCAAAGTAATACTGCTAGCTAGCTGAAACCTATTAAATTACCAAAAAAAAAAAAAACATGCAGAACTATCCATCCACTGAGCTCCTCCTTGATTGATCCTGAACAGCCCCCCATAATGACAACAGTCTTCAACCTAGCATTATAGACTATTGGACCACCCTTATTTCTCCAGGCAACTTTGTTGATTTGGGTCTCTTGAGGCAGTGTAGCAACTGCCTCATGTACACAGACAACCATATACTAATAACTCACTCTAGTACAGAGTTTGAGAGATGTATCTGCACCAAGAATCTTGAATCCAAACTCTCTCCCACTCAAAACAGTAACATGGAAGAGGTTGTCAACCCACCCACCACTACACATGCACATAGTACCACTACTCATACACATAGTTATGCACCCTACACAAAAATTAACATACTAGGAGGTTCTCTAAAAAAACTTACCAAGACAACAGAGACCTGTAAAACACAAGATTGCTACAACTAACACAGTTCCCACAGCACCCATGACACATAGCAACACCAATGTCTCACCTACCAAGTCCATAAGGCGTAACACTCAAAAACCAAATTTTCTAGTCACTGGCGACTCAATATGAGACACAAGGATGTTCCACTCACCAGGCTGGAAAAGGAGAAAGTCACTGTCAGCTGCCTGTCCAGTGCCAGGATTCATCATATCATACATACACTCAGGTCTGTCAGCAACAAGTACCATTATGACTCTGTCATAGTTCATGTTGGAGTGAACAACCTGAGACATACCTCACTGGACGTATGAAGAGAGACATGCTTGAGCTCCCTGAGTACGTTTCCCAGGTAGGTATGTCCTTAGCATTGAGCAGCTTCCTACCGTCACCTAGAATGATGCCACAGTATAAACAAATAATAATTGATTTCAATAATTGGCTTAGTTTTTAGTGTCATTCAAAGAGGATCCAGTTCCTGTCAGCCTGGGAAGCCATGGTCAACAAACCTCGCTGTTCTGCCAGAGACGGTTTGCACCTAGCAGCTCCAGGATTTTGGCTGCTGGCAGAGGCTCTTGCCTCCCCTATAGTGCCTTTTTTAGGCAAGGTCTGGAAAGCAAAACATGCTGATATGAAATTTACCTGTCATAACAAAATAAGGGTCATGCTGCTAAACACTAGGAGCTTAAACCAAAAACTGAACACCCTGGAAGCACTTCTGTCACTGAAAGATGTAGATGTCTGTGCAGTGACAGAAACCTGGTTCAAGACTTCAGAGAGTACCCCGGCCTTGCAAGGCTACAATGCCTTCCACACCTTCAGACTGCAAAATGAATGTGTGAGAACCAAAGGAGGAGGTGTTTCTGTCCATATTAGAGATAAATTCACCTCCTATCTAGTTAGACTGGACAGCTCCATAGAGTTACTCCAAGTTCAAGTTATGGTGGGTAAGACCCTCATTCAAGTCATAGCCAGTTATAGATCCTCCTCCATGGGTCATGACGTGCATGAAGCCTATTTGATCAAATTGGAGACAATCCAAGTATTATCGAACACTGGTTATGGGGGATTTCAGTTATCCTACCATCAACTGGGAAACCTACACTAGCCCTAACCCACTAGAGCAAAAGTTCCTTGACTTTGTTAACTGAAATGCCCTGGAACAAATTGTTCATACCCCGACAAGAGGAACAAACATACTAGATCTGGTCCTTGCTAACATGTCAAACAGATGCACTACTGCAACTGTTGGACCCTCATTATTTAAATCTGATCACAAATCATTCACCTTCAAGCTGAAACTACCACCAGAACTCACAAAGGGTGAAATCAGACTAAAAAACTTCACCAAGGCAAACTGTACCCTCCTAGATGAATGTATAAATGCATTCTGAGCCCCACCCCTAGCTGAAAGTGGTAACTACAGTGAAGCTTACACTAAAGCCCTGTATAGTCACTTCTATAAGTGTATAGATCGGCTTTACCAGAAAGAATCAAAGCCAGTACCCCCAGTAAAAATAAGCCACCATGGTGGACATCCAGCATCAACAAACTTTACAATAAACCTAAAAAGTTTTGTGTCCATGAAAACAAAAGCGAGAGCCAAACAATGGAAAAGCACCCTCCTCAGCCTTAACAGGCAAATAAGGCAATTTGTCAAATTCTCTAAGGGTCTCTTTGAAAAAAACTTAGCTAGCACAACCAAAGGTAACCATAAGGCCTTTTACAGCTACATACATAGCCGAAAAGATAGGACCCAAGCATGTATAGAACTAATGACCTAAATAGCTCTCAACCTTCAATTTCCTAAATGAGGAACACTGCCTCTTACAATGTGGAACAAATGGGCAAAATGTGGAACACCTTCTAACAGCTTACTAACAACTTCAATTAGGATGGTCACAGGATGGTTAAAATGTGCTACTTTATACTTATAAAATGTTCTTTTAATGAATTAATATGATTCAGTACTACTTACCATCGATATTGGTTAAAACGATTCTTAACACTGAATGTGTTACAGACCTTGTCAGTGTGGAACTTTGAGGAACATGGGCTTTTTAACCCCCAAAATGAGGAGCACTCCTCGTAATGAGGTACACTTGAGAGGTATGATGACCAACAGTATCACATGCACTGATCCTACATAGATAGCAAACCTGCTAGTTGATAGGTTTGATAAAAATGTACCCACCAACCCCTCCAAATCTATCACAAACCTTGCCCCAACCCCCCCCCCCACACCCTACATATCTGAAGAACAGATCATCAAAGCCTTGTCCAAGGCAAAAAGCACAGCCTCTATGGAACCAGACAGGATCTCAAGCTGTCTTCTAAACAGACTAAAACATGAACTAGCATCACCATTATGTACCCTTATCAATCATAGTCTAACCACAAGCTTTGTTCCTGTGAAATGGAGAACAGCAACAGTTATTCCCCTCCACAAACGTGGCCTAGCAACAAACCCAGGGAATTACAGGCCCATAAGCCTGACCAGCATCATCTGTAAGGCCATGGAACATATCATTATGGACCTCATAAATAAAGACATAGGCGACCTCTAAAACACTGGATCCTGCCCAATTCAGCTTTGTCAAGGGTAGAGCCTGCTTGTTAAATCTTGGGGATTTAAATATGACCAGGGCCATTGATGAGGGCATATCTGTGTGCACAGCATACTTCGACTTGGCAAAGGCTTTTGACACAATCCCACACACAGGCCATTACCGATAAACTTAGCAAACTGAATGTAAACCCCTGCGTTGTAAGATGGGTTGCTAACTGGCTCACAAACCAGACTCACACTATCAAAGTGGGCAACTCCACATCAACCAGCAGACCTGTTATCAGCTGGATGCCATAGGAGTCAGTGCTGGGCCCCCTACTGTTTGGTATATACTTTTTAGAAGTTCAGGTCAAAACTAAGGGGTTGTGATGGACTAAGTTTGCAGATGACTGCAAACTGGGTGCAGTTACTGAATCCTGAAATGATGTCAGCATACTCCAGGAGGGTCTGATGCAGACTAGCGACTGGTGTTTTAGTCATGGTCTCAAACTGAATGCGGAGAAATGCATTATCATTCCTTCAGCACAAACAATGTCCCTTCACACTATCAAATAAACAATGCCCTAAGTACCCACAAAGTGGTAAGGGACTTGGGTCTACAAGTTGACCGTGACCTTAACTTCTACTACCATGTGTCTACTGTGGTAAGGAAGGCATTCTGTGTAGCACACTTAATTAGTAAAGGCATTGCCTTGAGAGCAAAAGAGGTTATAATCCCTCTATACTCAATACTAATCCAGCCCATAATTGATTATAATGCCCCATTCACCATGTACCATACAAAAGTACCTGCAGCAATTGGGGAGACCTCAGAGGTTTCTAACAAATAAGATTAAGGGACTCCAGTACATTTCATACACAGACCAACTAAAGTCCCTGTCACTTTATCCTGTATCATATAGATTTCTTAGGGAAGAGTTATGCCTGACTTGCAGAGCAATCTCAAACCCAAACCTAATGAACTTGCTGCATACCCATAAATCAAATGGAACTAGGGCCACCCATTCCAGGGACCTAAATATGGCCTGCAACCTGAATAGGACATGCCAGAGGGACAGATTTATCTTCCAGAAACTGCTGCATCTTTGGAATAGGCTGCCTATTCATGTGAAACACAACACCTCTATGACACTGTTCAAAAGTAACCTGGGTGAGTGGATGGGACACTGTAAATTCTTATCAGGAATAGCACCCACAACCCTCCTGGACATAGGCAGTCATTACTAAATGCAATCTTGGGTATTACTAACATTTCTATGGTATTACATTGGGATGAAGCAGCTAGGCTAGAAATGACCTCCGGGTCGATAGCCTAGTAATCTCCTATGATCCTAAGTTTTTTGGTGACCTAAAGGTTATTTTTAGGGATATAGTTTAATGGTTATGTGTGAGTTAATGCATAGCTGGTAAAGCATTTACAGGCTACTTCTGTCCATTAGAGAAATAAGTGGCAGATCAAGGGTGAATTTCTAATTTCCCATCTACTGGTTCAGTTTACACTTTAATATGGTTAGGGAAGATCTCTGCTTCACCTACATGAGAAGCCTGTTCCAGAGAAGAGGCATTCTCTGAGACAAATACCTGTCCCCCCAACAAGTCCTATTTACGTCACAGGCAGGGTTTAAGTATCTGGAATGAATAGTTTTGATGCTGTTTGTTTTTGCGGATATGCCAAAGTTATATCAGAATGGGATCCAAGGATGCCTTGTATGCCAAGCATAGATTGCTTCTCAACAATCTATTGGAGATAGAGCACATGGATAGGGCTTTGAGGTGATCTTCACAGGACAAGTTGTTTATGCCTTGTATTCTTTTTGTGAGGAACCTCTATGGACATTCCAGTTGTTGCATGTGTCTAGTCAGGTTTATACTGAGGGAGGCATTGTACGCAATGATGGTCTGATTAGGGATAAGTACAAAAAAATGATGACTTCCATGATAGCCACACCCTTGTTTATAAGTTGAGCAACATAGAATGATTTTCTTACTACCTTAGAAACATATTGGTTAAAACTAGGTTACTGTCTACATATATCCCCAAATCACTGACTAATGTATCTACTGTTAGGGATGTGTTATCAATGAGGTAGTTTCCTGTAGTAGCTGACTTTCCAAAGGGTACTATTATGCATTTCTTGGCATTGTGTTTTAAACCATGGCTCTGGCATTAATTATTTATCTCTATTGGTCCTTATTGGAGGATTGTAGTGTCTTGGGGGATTCTATGACTGCTCCTGGTTTGCAGTCATCAGCAGACTTGGTCAACCAGAGATCCTTAACATTGGCCTTCACTTCTGATAAATAGATGCCAGAAAGGAGTGGACCCAACACATAATGCTGAGGAACTCTGCTAGTGACCAGTTTCTTTGCGGAGGTCGAGTTCCCTATCCTAACTTCTTGTGTCCTGTTTGAGAACCAGCTGGCTATACAGCCTGTAACATTGAGGGTTATCCTAATTCATTGAGTTTGCTTACAATACCTGAGTGGGTTATTTTGTCAAATGACTTGGCCAGATCAAGGTAGGCAGTATGTATTATTTTTCCCTCTCTCATTGCGTTTAGTGACCTTCTTAAAGAAGTCTACCAAGTTAAGTAGATGTGATCTCCACTTGACAAAACTGAACTAGGTTGGATCCAGGGTTTAACTCATTACATCTGAGTGACACCTCCAGGTGCATCTCAAGTTAACTTCTACTGACACCTCTAGGCGTCAAATATTTTTGTTCATATTTGCATCAATAATTCTAAAACCATGTTATGTACAAGGTTTTAAAATATTTCATCTTAAAGCTTACACAATGGCAAACTCAGCTGCATTAATATTTGACCTCTGTCTAGTGCAGGTAAAAGTGATATTAACTGCTGTTTTTATGATATTAGTTTATACAGATATAATTTTCACATTTTTCTAAATATCTCAACAACCATGTAACACAGGCAGAACTCCATAGCCTCATATAAAAGCTCTCATATAGATGAATAAAATGCTGCAGATAATATGTATGTAACTTGAGTGGTTATTGAGATATTGTAAGTTTATAAAATTCAGTTTAAGACCAAGAACCTAAAGAATACTACCACTATAAAATTACTTTATGCTGAAGGGTTTGCCATTTATACTTCTTTCATAACCCATACGGTTCCAGATATAGGAACATTTGTTTGAAATGTGAGGATATACTTTGATTCTGTCCAAAGGCTTATTGGAAGTTAAAGTGCAAACTTCCTGAGCTCCATTGGAGTGAATAAGTTAAGGTCCCCTATGTCATCATTAATCATTTTCATGATACTTCTTTCCATAGCTTTGCATATGAAACTAATCAAACTTATGAGTCTGTAGTTTCTAGGATCCTTATATGGCCCTTCCTTGTGCAGAGGGATGACTGTTGCAGTTCTCTATTTGTGTGGAGGTTGTGGTTGCAAAGTGACACCAGCAGTCCTGATAGGTTATGTTTTATGCTGTTTAGGATGCACTCTGGGATATTATCAGGACCCACTGATGTAGTGCTCTTAGCCTTGGTGAGTGCATTCAGGATCTGCTCTCTACTAATAGTTTGGGGGATTATGCTTGAATGTGTTTCTTTAGGGATAGCCGAAGAGATGGGGGGGGGGGGGTAAAATAAGAGCTGAATTGGTTGACCGGTAGATTTCCTACATCTTCCAGCTCCATGCAGATGGCTCCATTTATTATTAGTTCTGTACATTGATTGTTGTGCACTGCCTTTGAGGTTGCAGACAGAGCTAAAGAAAGCCATATGGTTGTCTTTGGCTTAGGAGGTTATTCTTACTTTAAACTTGACTTTGGTAGACTTGATTGTCCCTTTGAGTTGTTTGTTTAGATTGACGAGGGAGTTTTTTATCCTCTTGTGCTTTGCATTTCCTAACTTTTGCCACAATAATTTTTTGTACAACCTATTTATGTTAGGATTCTACCTGAGTGGCTTGCTTTTAGACTTTGTTCTGAGCTTAATCCTGGTAGGCACAACTGCTTCAGTGCTCCTGTTAACATGATTGTACAGACTGTCTGTGAACAATTCTGCATAGGCAGGTGTGTTCTCAGAATTTGGTGGGTCTTGAAATTTTGTCAGATCCCTTAATAATAGCAAGTTTGACTTAGAATGGTTCCTACCTGCTACAAGGTAAGCTGGGGCCATGGGTTTTATTTTTATTTCAGAGAATACAGCTTTATTGTCTGACCTTACTGGAGAGAATGTTATACTGTGTGTGGGAGTACTGTTCTCCCATGTTTGTGAGGGCTAGAGCTAGTATGTTTGCATCCCTAATGGGCATGTGAACTATCCAATCCCAGGTGTTTGTGTTAACAAAGTCATGGGATCTTTGGGCCTGCACATTATAGGTTGTGTATGAATCCCAGTTTATAGTGGGTTAGTTAAAGTTGCCCATGAATATCATATTGGGTTGAATGGTGAGTGCCCCCAATACATCCAAGTATGAGTTTTGGATTTCCTGGGTCCTACAGGGGGACTTGTAGCTTGCAAAGATGTGGTATGGGACTTTGATAGTAGTAATTTGAAAATGCAGACACTTAAGTGCATCATCATGTTTGACCAGCCTTGAGGGGAGATTGTTTTTGATGAATATTGAGACGACACCACCTTTAGTCCCTGCCTGTGCAGTAGCTTGCCGAAATGTGCAGATGACATTGTAGCTGTGCACTGCAGGGTTGCTCTGTTCAGCTTTAAAACATATCTTGGTAACTGTACAGACGTCTACATTCTTCAGGGTGAGAAGAGTTTGGAGGGAGTGGGAATTTCCTGTCAAGTCTCCTGGCACTGAGCAATAACAGATTCCCTTTGATTGGTTTTGCTATGCAGGAAGGTTTGTCAGTTTTGCATTGCTTAAAAAAGGCACTAAAGGGGGATAATGTTTTTGTTAATATTCAAAAGCCTTGAGGGGGAAATGCAAAACATCATTAGCAAAGCAACATAGTCTGTCGACCATGTCCTCCCATACCAACAAATATTGCACCCTTTTGGAATGATACCAGTAGCAAAGCCAATTATTTTTGATCATCTTCTGTTCATATTGTGGCATCATCCTTAGTGAAGGTGAAATGCTGCTCAGTGCTAGGCTCATGCCTGCCTAGGACATATAGTCCAAGAGCACCATAATGTTTCTCTTCATATAGTCCAGAGAGGTATATCTCAGATCATTAGTACCCATGTGGTCTATGATAGAGTTATACTTGTACTTGGGGTTAAGTGACCTGAGTGCGTGACTGATATGACAGATGCTAGCCCCTGATAGGCAGCTGCCCGTGACTCCCGCTTTGCTTATCCTATTGAGCAGGATGTCTGTGTGTCTTGCTATGGAATCTCCTATGACCAGAATACTGTATTGTGTAGTGGTATGATTTACAGGCTTAGAGATTGACACAACATGGGGTTGTGGCAGTATGTGTCTTGTTAGGTGTTTTTGTGAAGTACTGTTGAGGTTGCTGAGGACTTTTTGTATGTACAGTGTCTGGAAAGTCTTGGTTGTTTGGGGAGACTACATTGAAGATCCTTAGCATATATGGGTCTGTGTGACTGGTCCATACTTTGTGAGGTGGGTGATGTGTGTGTACCACTGACAACCTGTTTGGTAGTGTAGGGTCTTGTAAACAAGAGCAATGACTCCAATGATATTCTGTAACCTCATCTCTTTCATACCTTATTCATGCATTTGAGGATAAGGTGGTTGTCAGTGAATATGCAGTTGCTGCATTGCATCGTGATGTGCATGTCCAGCAGGCTAACTGTAAAGATAACAGGGAAGTGCATGTCCATGGCTTTGAATCCTAGGTACCTTTACTGGGAAAATGTCAACTGAAGGTGCCTGCATCTATACAGGGCATGGCTACTAATGTAGTAGACACTGATGACTAATAAATGAACTATTTAGGGAGACACTCTAAAGTTAGGTTAGACAGTAGCTAATAAAGCAGTACTTACTGAAAAGTAAGAACAAATTAGCTTTGTCAAGAATGATGAATAGTAGGGATTCACCTATTTAGCTATGATTAGTGTTGATCTCACCACAGCTGCACACTGCTGGGACTCAATGTACTTTTGCTTCTTCTCTCAACAGAAGTAAAACAGTATCATTAGTCCCAAGATGAGAACCAGACCACAGGCTATTTGGTGATCAGCAGGCTCATCCCAGATGATGCAGGGTCTATAGGCTTTTTGCAGCCTTCTTCTTGTAGATGCCTTGAATATCAACCAGAGCAATCAGTCATGCTGTACACAGATACTCATTGCCAATCAGAGACAGTCAGGAATCATTGATCCTGTGCTCCTTCTCTCAACAGGAGCAGAACAGTAGCACAAATTCCAAGCTGTCTCTTATGAAACAATTATCAGGATTTCTGCTGATCATCAATATCCAGGAAATAATGACACTGTGTTCCTTCTCTCACCAGGAGCAAAACAGAAGCACTAATCCCAATATGACTTCTGACAAATGAAATATGAGGTCTTCAATGATTGGTGGTCTTGGACCAAATGTTGCAGATTTGAAAGGTAAGATGGTAAAGTGGGTTACTATCCTAAGAGTTGCTATGTGAATTAAGCAGTTAGGAAGATATGAAAGACAGGGTATATCATGTTTTAGTAGTCTAAGGGGAGAGTCAGTAACTTTAAAAGAGAAAGATGGATTGGATGGAGGGGGCACTCAGTATTCTGGTTCTAAGACAGAGTCTTCATACAACAAATGTTGGTGCACAGAAGACTAAACCCAACCAACTCAAAAATTGCACCAGTGCTGAAGGAATGAATGCAGTGAACCACCAGAGCACTCTGAAAAAGATCATTTTGTTGAGCGTACAAAACCAGATAAAAGGTGGTATCAATGGGTGCAGCTTGCATCCCTGTATTTGCTAATTTAGTAATGCTCACCTGGGAGAGAAAGTACATATTTCAGTGTGATTTTTCTTGTTGCATTGTTTTCTGGCTGATATTTTCATTTTGTGGAACAGTGACAGCCAGACAGTGGTTGAGTTTGTCACATTCATTAATAATATCACCCCCTTTTTTAAATTTACCTACCAGTTGAATGACACTTGTGTAAATTACTTAGACACCACTATTACAAAACAAGCTGGTAGGTTTGCTTCAAACGTCTACAGAAAATTGACCTTTTCAAATGCATATTTACTTGTTAATAGTCACCTTCCATTTGTACAGAAATAAAATTTAGTTAAGGGCCAATTTGTGAGATTGGCCAGAATAATTTCTGACAAGGGGATATTTCATAGTGAAAGGAAGAGATTAGAAGACATGTTTTTCGACAGAGATTATCCTGATAGGTTGGTTAACAGCATTAATGATGAGGTCATGAATGGTTGGGGTGTGAAATACATCCCCCTTTTAGCCATTGGCATTTCTGGTACTACTAAAGTGTCAGCACAAAATCCAGATGAAGATCTCCAAATAAATGAAGTTAAAAATAGTTTCAGGAAGTACAGACAAATTTTGCAGATGCCTAGTATTAGAATTTAATGCAGGTTCCAGAGTCATTAAGATTATTGTCCACAAAAATTCGAAAATTCTGGGTTGTGACAAAAAAAAATTGGAAAGTGATAGGCAATGAACCTTTATTTGTATACAAGAGAGCAAATAAATCTTAAGGATTTGGTAGCATGACTAGGGCAGATGTGTAACTTCAATTAAGGGAACAAAAGCAGTTCAAGATGGGCATGTAATCAATGCAAATACATCTGTGAAGTTAATTTTTTGGTGTTAGAAAATTCTGTAAAATCTAATATGTGGCCTGAAAAGGGCAGTTGTAACACCAAAGGCATCATTTACCTTGTGATATGTTCAGTTTGTCCAGCGTTTTACATTGGCAAAATGGAACATGCATTTAAAAAAATAATTTATGAACATAATTTTACCATATCCAAGGGTAATATTAACAATGCCCTATTCAGGCATTCATTAAACTGTGCTTCCTTTAAACAATTTTTGTTTAAGATTTTTGAAAAGTAATTCCCAACCCCAGAGGAGATGCATGAGAGGAGAAAATAGGACTTAGGAAAGTAGCAGTTAAAACTGGATGCCATGTACTTTCCTGATTTAAATGATGATATTCCCCTTGTCCCAGTATTGAAGCAAAGAGCTGCAAAACTATATATGTTTTCAGTTTATTTACTATGAGTTTTACTAGAAAATATTTATCAGTTTACCAAGTCTATTAACTTGTTCAGATGTTACACAAAGTTTTCAATGTTTTTAAGGTTTTTATATGAGCTGTCAATGTTTTTTATCTCATTCATTTTTAAGTGTTACACCTTTAAATATTGCCTAGGTTGCAACTAGTTTTCAAACTTAATTAATTACTGGTCATGTGATTAATTATTGTTATATAAACCTATAGTTGTGGGTAGGACTTCTTTTTTGTTCTTCTGATGAAGTGCTGTTGTTGCATTCAGGAGAGATGAAAAGCTTTTCAGCTTAAATATGAAGATATAAGAAGTTTTTGTACTAGTCAATAAAGGAATTTTTATCATTGTGCTCTGGTGGTTCACTGCATTCATTCCATTAGCACTGGTTCAATTTTTGAGTCTATGGCAGAGTCTGAGTAAGTGGGGTTCAAATACATTAAATAACTTAAGGGGGAGTGACTTCACAAAATTATAATTTTGTGCTTACTGACAATAGTGATGACAACAACAATGAAAGAAGAAAGGGGAAGGAATTTTGTGGCCAAGTAACATAAGAGGCAGCTAGAGAGACAGTGAGTATAAGGACACAACAACAGGGAGGTGAAAATTTTATTTCAGCGTGACTCACTAGAGACACAGCTTTGATTTCTTTCCTAGTTTTAATATGCAATGGAAAACAGAGTGCATTTAAAACACAGTGTTATAAAAATACACTACAATATACAACATATAAGAAGGCAGTAAAATAAAAAACTAACTGACCTTTCCCCCACACCAGTATATGGTATTGACTGAGCTTTTTTAGTAAAGCCTGGAAATGTTTTAGCTTAGTTTCTAGCTCCTCTCTTGATTCACAGGTAATTAACCCTAAGTGACCTGTTCTAATTTCTGAGTTTCACACAGGAAATAGCTTTGGGTTCTTTCCTATTTTAAACAAACATGCAATATGAAACAAAATGCAGTTAAAAGACAATGCAATGAAAATACACTATAATATATAAAACAGAAGAAAGCAATAAAGTGACACACAAATACAAGAAAGTAATAAAATGAAAAACAAACCAACCCTTCCATCACAGCTGAGGTTACTACCTGTCCCTCTTTGGGCAGTTGTGTCCTGCTGAAAAAATGAAAAAAATTGTTAAATGTCTTGAGATTTTAGGGCAATAAATATATCCTAAGTTTTCTTTAATAGTTACATAATTCAATTATTTTGTATTTGAAACACCTAAATACTGTAAGAAATAGTGTAAGCAAATTAAATACTAAATGAATAAGCTTTTATTTTGGCAAAGAAGTGAAGTTCTGTCCTATGCATTGGCCATGGGTATGTTTTGTACTACAAAATTTCACATTTCTTCAAAAAATGTCCCACTTTGGACATTTGAAAAGGTGGCAACCCAGATCACAGCAGTATATGGTACAGTCTGAGTGAGCTTTTTCAGTACAGCATTTTTATTGTGTAATTCTTATTAGAAGATATGTGTATGAATGATGTCTTTAAAAATCAAACCTTTTAATAATTCTACGTAGCATTGACTTTGTGCACTTCAGGAATGCTACCATAAAACATTTGCTCTGAATCCATATAGTTTAGAAAAAAAGATGTATCTGCTTGAGTAGGGGTATAGTAAGGACCAGAATTAGAGGACATTGAGCTAGCTGCAGGATCATTATAAACAGCACTCACTTAAGCAGCAGGTGTATTCCCAAAATGCTGGGTTTGACTTTTTAGAAAATTGTTTCAAGAATCCAGCTTAAAATGTAAAGTCAGTATATTCTGAATATAGAGGTTGGGTTGTTTTGTCAAGTTCGTGATATCAGTCTTCCAGTGACTTAGTAACATGTTAGTACTATGTTCAACATTAGATCATTGATGCAGTAGCCTAAGCTACTTGGATTATGTCCTGACTATGACATGGCCACCAGCTAGCTTTCTAACCTTCAGATCACTTTCTATGTGCCCTAAATGTCAGTGGATCAAACAGAACCTCTTAAACAGAGCAGTTTGTGTGCTAAAAGCTTCAGATCTTTCTTGCTTTCAAAATGTGCTCCCTCTGCAGGCTTCGTGGAACTGACAGCCAGCTAACAGGGCTGAACAGATAAGTACACTACTGGGAAAATCTTCCAAGAATTCTTTTTGTGAGGAAAAACCTATACTTTGTTTTTATTGTAAAATTGCTTATTTTATGCTAGAAAAAATATTTTTTATGGACTGTCTTTACTTATTGGGGAATTTTATACTTCTGTAAGAAAACTATATCAAGTCCTTTTTTTCTACTTATTTTATACATTCCCACATTGAGTTGGTGTGTTAGGGCCTGGCTTTTGAGGACTGTCGTTTATTTTTTTACCTAGTAGTCATTCATTTTCTGTAAGGAGGTTTATCGAGTCTCACAGGCTCCACTATCCATCTTTCAGGCTTCTTTTTCTGCTGGACCATTGAGCAGTTACCAATTTCCTCAGTTCTTCTTTCTCCCATCCATAGGAAAATGAAATTTGCTACAGAGTCTTTGAGTGTTGAATCAGTTCCCTGGCTACTTCAGCAGCCAATGGGTTACTGTGCTGTGACAGGACATAATGCCACAGACCTTTCATCGATGTCCTTCAGTCCCTCTAGTGTAGCTCATCAGGAAGTCACAAAGAACCTGCAGTTAGACATGTCTTCTGTAGCTACAGTGTTTTCTTCTCCAGGCTAGAGAGAGCCATTCTTGTCTATCTCAGGAGAAGGAGTGGGTGAAGGTTTACCTCAAAGCCAGATGCCTAACCCTGAGGATAGTGCCCCTGTCATGTGTCTATCTTTTTCCAGGTAACCTTCCAGAAAAAAAAAATTAGTATGTTAATTCTCCTGTTTCAATTACTATGGACAAGGATGGCATACCTCTCAACTGTTTATATTTTTGCCTTATATTTTTGGTCTGTCCTTCATAAAATGTGTGGTTTTCTGGCAAGTCAGTGAGGATTGAGTTCACTAAGTAATGACAGACATTTGAGTTTCAGACTTCATATCCTTCAGAAAAATGCATGATGACACAAAACATTTTATTCCAGCAACTTTCTAAGTTTATAAGAGCAATATTTAAAATTTGTCCCTATTTTTGTACCTTTGTTCCTCAATTATTTTTTACTTTGTCCAGATGTCTTGTGCTAAGACTTTGAGAGATATGAGGGAAGGCTTGCTGAATTTGCTATGGAATTAATTTCTGCTTTTAATATTCCAAGTCCTGTTTCTTCGATCAATTCAAAATGGAACAGAAAAAGATTTCCCTTAAACTGACACTGATTCTCAGTCCAAAGAACAAGGAATGGAGGGGAATGCTTTTCTTCAGTGATTTTTTTCGCAAGCTATAGATTCTGAATCGGATGAAAGTGTTAATTTCTTTCCAGAGTTGATATCTTTTTCTGTGACCTTAGCTAAAGTGAAAGACATACTTCAGTGAAAATCAAATTAAATTCCTATTTTTCAGCAAAAGTATTATGATTTGCTGCAAAAGAATATTTCATAGCATGCAGCAATACTTGTTGTTTTATCCGCTTTAGAGAATGTTTTCTTAACAGATTGCAGCATGCCTAATAGTCATCCCCCTGCTCCTTAGAAGTCTGACAGGTTATGTAAAATATCCAAGATGTATAAATGTCAATTTTCTAATCCTAAAGCAGACACTGCAGTTATTTTCATATCTAAAACTTATAGTTCTAAACAGATTGTCATTGCTAACCCCATTTTCTCTGACAAGTGTGGGAAAGATTTTGATACATTTGGAAAGAAGCCTTATTTTTATGCCGCATTTGCTTTCAGAATTTTGAAATGCCAGGTTGAAAAGTTATTTTTTACCATCTTTTTTTGAAAACATGAAATAGTTAACTGTTATCTCCCCTCTTCTGAAGTGAAGAATTCATTGAATGTCTTAACTATATCTGCTTCTCATGTAACCAGACACCCCTTAAAGTGTCTGCTGATGTTGTCTCCAGAGATGCTGCTACAGGGTCATTTATGTGAAGACTTGCTTTTTTACATTCTCAAAACTTATCAGAAGATGATAAAACTGAGATTTTAAATTTTCCCCTTGACAATGACGTTCTAGTTAGCCCTTCTGCTGTTGAAGTACTTAAACATTTGAAGAAAGGAAGAAAATGATTTGTGTGTGACTCAGATTTTCCAACCCTTATTTTCTAAGTTTAATAAAAACCTTTTCTAACTCAGCATCCTTTTTAAAAAGAAAAACAGTTTAAGTAGCAAGGTGCTGACAAACAGGGCTTAAGAAGCAATGGCAAGGACTCTTTAAATAGAAAAATAAAGCCTCACAGAACCAAGGACAGTCCAAAAAGTCAGAATGACTACTTGCCTCTCTATGTCCCTCACCCCCACACCATAACAATCCATCCCTCAATCTAGGTCAGCATCTTCCCCAGAAGCGTCAAATCATCTCAGACAACTGGGTTCTGAAGAAAAACAAACAGGGGTACAAATAGCAATGAGAGTCCATCCCTCTTTTTCAAGAGATTCATTCTCATCCTGTAAACCAGATATCCATTTTCCCGCAATTTTGAAGCAAATGTTGTCTCAGGGAGTAGAACTAGTACCCTCAGATAGGACAGATAAAGGTTTTTATTCAAGGATCTTTCTGTGCCAAAGAAAAGGGACACTTGGAGACCAGTCCTAGGCCTCACCATTCTCAATCTCTTTGTCAAGGTCCCAAAATTCAAAATGTTATCAAGCCAAACCCTGTTACCTCCCATTCTTTTACCAAGTTTCATGGTAACATTAGGCTTAAAGTATGCTTACCGTTGCATTCCTATTGGTAAAGATTTCAGCTGTTTCTTTAGATTTTCTGTATCTGGCTCACATTATCCGTTCTCTGTCTTACCATTTGTTTTTTTCTACTGCACCAAGGGTATTTACAAAGTGTCTGTCTCCAGTAATTGCTTACTGAAAACTTCAGGACGTTACCATTTTTCCATATCTAGGAAATTGTCTCATATTTGCAGACTCTTTTTGCAATTGTCAGGATTTCCTGATGTGTCAGAAAGACTCCAGATCAGTTTGTGGTTTCAAGTGAACTTACAGAAATAATCTCTCATCACTTCACAGAGAATAGTTTTTCTGAGATGTCTACTGTGTGTTTCACCAGGTAGAACTTTTCTTCCACTGGACAAAGTAGAACTGTATAAAGAAATCTTTCTGAGCATTTCAAACAATCTCTAGCATCTGCCAAGGAATTTCTTAGGATTCTGGGTTTCATGGCTTCTACAGTTATCATAATTCCCTTAGCCAGACTTCATATGAGAAAATTTCAATGGTACCTCAGATCAGTCTGATCTCAGCATTTACAAACTTTCTTTTCAGATTCCAGTGTTGGAGTTTGTCAGAAGGGAGGTATTGCGCTGAATGAACCAGTTCTTTCTTAAAGTAGGTCTCCCATTCAGTCTGTCACACGTGATGCCTCAGACTTTGCCTGGGGGACTGTATGGAAAGGGGTGAAAGCACAAGGTCTTTGGAACAAGCAGGACAGACAAAAGCACATTAATATCAAAGAGATGCTGGAAATAACCAATGATTTGAGAGTCTTTAATTATCTATGGTCCCTAGGACCTCTTCCAGTTATCACAGACAACACCACAGTGATGTGTTATGTAAACAAATAAGGGGATACCAGACCTTACCCTCTTTGCAGAGTCACCATAAAGGCCTGGGAAGTGACAACTCATCTCAGTTTGACTCTTCAGGCTGCATATATTCTGTCAGAGCAAAATATTGCAGCCGACGAACTGAGCAGGTCTAGGATGGACCCTCACAAATGGAAATTACACCTGAGAGTCTTCCAGGAATTGAACCTAATGTGGGGAACACCTAAAATACATCTATTTGCCTCCTTTCAAAACAGACACCAAAAAAAATTCTGCTGCAGGATTCCATGCAAACAGACCCAGAAGACAGATGTCTTCTCATTCCCATGGATGGGAATGTTCTTGTATGCTTTCCCACCCTTTCCACTGATACTAAGGTTTCTTCTAAAGATCTAGAATGACTATCCAAAGATAGTTGTAGGGACTCACTTGTGACCCAGACAATAGAGGTTCTCCATTCTTTTGTAAATGGCAAAGGGCAATCACTACAAGATTCCCCACAGACTGGATTTACTCACACAAGGTAGGGGGTGTTTGATATATCCCACCCTGAAAATACCTCAGTTGACTGTCTGGATAGAGTTTTGATGCCCTTTAGGCACCTTTTTTTCCCCTGAGGTCATGCAGCAGGTATTAAAGGATACAAAAACTGCTACTAGGAAATTATATATGTGTAAATAAAGAGATTTTCTAGTTGGTGCCATATAAGAACCAGGACCCATTTAAAAGCCCTGATGCCTCTGGTTGCAGATTATGTGTGTGAGTTATTGTCCTCTAGCCTTTCTTATTTATATTTCAAGGTTAATCTTTTGGCCATTTCTGCTTGTCTGTCCTTAGATCCCCCTATTTCTACATGCCTTGAATCAAGCACTTTTTGAAAAGGGCTTTACATATTTGTCTACCTACAAAAAAGGTGGCTCCTCATTGTGATCTTAACTTTGTGCTTCAAAAACGAATGCTTTTCCATTTGAACCAACTCATCAATTTGATTTGTGGTTCTTGACTTGGAAAACTGTATTACTCATTGCTTTAACTTCTGCAAGAAGAGTATTTTAATTAAAAGCTCTTATGGTGGATCAGACCTTCTTCATTTTTCAGGATGGAGTTTCTTTGAGAACAAATCCTTCTTTTATGCCTAAAATGGGTCAGTCTGATCTACTTTGAGCCATTCTGTTAATCTCCTTGTATTCTATATTATAACACTGACCATTCAAAATGTCGAGTGTTCTAATATCGAACCCTAGCAATCGAAAATACAAAACATCAAACATTCAGAACAGCAAATTTTTTCCTAGGGAAAAAAATTGCTGTTCCAAAACACATACACACAACACAAGCACACCAGACAAACAGCAATCCACACACATACACCTAAACTCTTACACCTAACCCTACACTAAACTATACATACACCACTAACTATCCACTTACCTTAACCCTAACCCTAAGGTCGGTCACTATCGAGCAGTCACCTCACCCGCGCCGTAACCCTAACTCACCTACCCCGCCTAACCCTCACGTCCACACAATCGCACACTTACCTGACCCGCACCCTAACCCTAATTCACCTAACCTGCCCTAACCCACACATCCACACAATCGAACACTTACCTGAACCTGACCCGTAACTTTCCACCAGAGCGCTGAAAATACCGAAGCAACAGAAACAGACAACCGAATTCTTTCCGTAGGAAAGAATTTGGTTTTCTGTTTCTTTGATATTTTCAGCGTTCGCTGAAAACAGGTCGATATTACAACACTCGACATTTCAAATGTTCAGTGTTCTAATATAGACCCACTAAAACAAGGACTAAAAATCCTACATACTTTGGATATCCACAGGTAGTTCCAATACTACTTGAACAGAACAAAATCTTCCAGGAAAGATGATCAGTTATGTGTTTGCAGTAAAGGTAAGAAAAACAAATGAGAAGCGGTGTAAAAGTAGACAATTTCTAAATGGCTGTTTCTTTTTGCTCTTCTCACCATAGCAAGCTGCTTCCATGCAGGTTTAAAGCCTGCTCTACTGGGGCTTTAGAGTCTTCTGTGGATTTCTAGAAAGGAAAGGAATCTAGAAGTATTCAAGAGGTCCTCTGTATATTCTTTCCCAAAACATTACAAACTAAACTCTTTTTTCAGGTCCAGAAGAAGCTTTGCTAGGACCATTCTAGAGGGGCTCTTGGATTCTTGACCCCCCCCAACATGTTCTCAAGCTACAGTAATTTATCCAGATAGCTTACATTACTGCAACAGTGACAAAATGTTGAGCATAGTACAGTTGTGTAAGTAAACTTAGCATAGCAGTAGATGTTCAGATAGATGATCGTTGCAGTATCCCTTCAGCCCTCTTGTTTTGACGTATTGACAGAATATGGATTTATATACCCTTGTGTATACAGTCACTTATGGGTTACTACTGTGCCTTATTTTCCTAGCAGTTTTTCTTACAGAGCTATTCCTTCCCTTCCTGAGGCAAGAAAGCTCTGAAACTTTTGGTGCCCAAACTATTCTCTTTATGTGGCTTTGCTTGAGCCACTGGCTGTTAGAGTGCATGGGAGGCACCCTGACACTTTGAAACCTGGCCAATGGTCATATCCTAAGGAGGATATAATACAAATAGCTTAGTTTACTGCAAAAATGATCCATTATTGAACATAATACAGTTGTGCAAATTAACTTGCCCTAACAGTAGATGTGCTTAATAGATCACTGATGCAGCAGGCATCTCCTCCCTTCATCTTCCTTGTTTTGTTTTAGATGTAATGCCAGAGTGCGGCTGTATATACCTGTGTGTATATAGTTACATATGCTTTACTATTGCATTTTCTTTTCCTAGTGTTTTTCATTTTACAGCTATAGTCTCCATTCTTGAAGCACGAAAACTCTGAACTTTTGACACTTAAACATCTCTCTTTATGTGGCTCTGCTAATGCCACAGGCAGTTAGGGTGCATGGATAGTGCCCTGAAATACTGAAAGCTGCTCGGTTTTCATATCATAGACAGAATATAACCCAAATAGCTTAGGGTACTGAAATAGTCATCTATGAGAGCCTCTACTGTTGTGGTAAGTTTACTTACACAGCTGTGCTTTCCCTAGCCACAGATGTTACTTTGACAGTTTTCTTAGGGATCTTCATATTTCATAACCATTCACATCTCATATTCACCCTACTTATTGCTCTTTTATTTACACTGGTATTGCACCCTCACAATGATTATTGCTGTTTCCTCATCTATGGAATGAAACCAGAAATTGTGTAATATTTTAGGTTCTCTATTACGCTGTCGCAGACACAGGTTGTCGAATGCGTCTTTGTCAAACAGTAAAGCGCAGAAAGACAAAATAGCGAAGCAGCTGTTCAGTGAATTCTTTCCCTGGGAAAGAATTTGTTAGGCCGCTTTCGCTACTTTGCCTTTTCAGTATAGTTAAGTAGGGGGTGTGTGGGGGCCAAGCCCCCCACAATTAAGTAATATTTTACTGTTTTGTTTTTTTTTGCTTGTTTCAGAACAGTGACTGTTTTCCATTGGAAAATGATCGCTGTTCTGAAGTTTCAATATTGTAAGCTTTTGCTTACATGGGGTCGATTATCTGTCGTTTGCTCTTCTAAGTTTGTGATATGATAATATAGACCCAATATTTCACAGTAATGACATCACATTGTTATCTTGAACAGAATAAAAAATCTGTGACTAAAGCTGCACTATATGTATCTGGATTATTTAAGAGATTGAGCTGATCCTAGGCTGTGTTTCTGTATTTTCATGCACATGGGATGAGGCAGGGAAAACTGTAATGACTATTCCTCAGTTCGTTATGATAATGGTTTGTGAACTTGACAAGAAGAATTTTGCTTTTTTTGATACAGCATGGCCAGCTTCATTGCTACTGTTCACAACAGATTCATTTAGTTTCTTTTAGAGGTTCTATTAATGTAGATTGCATTTTCTGCTTATCAAGCTCTTGTATGTAGCTCAGCAATTTGGTTACATATTCTCAGTTGTTGTTATGGCACTAAGAAGAAGTGTGAAAAGGTGAGTCTGCCTTGAAGCTGTTCCTGATGGCTGTACTGTTTATTTGTAATGCCTATTGATAATATACAAGTAAAGAGGCAGGATAATTAATTATTTGAGTAGCTTACATATCCTATCCAACTCACACTGACATAGCCTCCAGCCTCATAATTACTCTCCTCAGTATATAATTCTACAGCAATGGTAACCAAGTGTGCACTGATTCGGGTATTCTCTTGTTTTGCAGGCCCATTCTCTGTCTTTGACCATGACCACCTCCCAGGCACCATATGGATTCATTCAGTCCCCTCCAGCTTATTCATTCATTCACACTGGGGCAAGAGTATGGTGCTGGTAATGAAGTTGATAAGTGCAGAGGACTGTTTTATTAAGCCCTCCCTCATGTAATCCTATTAGGGAATCCACTGGAAGGTGTGAAATAGACATAGTGTTGGACTGCTGCTCATGTCCACAATCAGTGTAATTCTGAAAATGATCCTACTACCACAGAATATGCACTTGTGCACATTATTCAGTCTCCACTGGGGAAATAAATGCACACGTGAGCCCCATCCTTCCATTGAAAAACAGCTGAGGGGCTCAGCCCCTTCATTCCTCATTCATCACACCATCTACAGCAGGCACCTGAGATACTCATTGAACTCAGGTTGTCTGAGCCATGGCCATGGCTTTATTCTTCAGTTCCAATAGAAATGGCTTAGATATGCTCTAAACACATATCTTGGTCAGCTTGAGTCTTGGTCATATCAGTGGCTACCAATACCATTCAAGAACATTGGAATATTAAGACCTCAAAACAAGGACAATGTCAAGATACACCAACTCAAGGTCTTATACAATGCTTTCAAGTAGTTTGGACCAGATATGATCAAGATCATGTACTTTTTCCCCAAAACATCAAGCCAGGTAAGCCAACCTAACAGATCTGTCTACTAGATTCCATATTCTTCTAGCTCTATTATGAAAATGATGCTTTTTTCAGCCTGTCATGAAATTTGGGTTTTTATTCCCAATGTTACTGTCACGGTGCATACATTCAGCCCCCAGTGTTAAGGCCAGAATTTATTTTACAGTTGATAATTAAGTTACCTCTTAAAGCAGTCATTAAGCAGAGGAAATATTTTGAATACCTATATTAAACAGTGCCTAAATCAGAATTAATTCAACAATTTGCATAAAACAGTCCACACATAGGACAAACCCTAAATCAGTTAGGTTGTAAAAATGTTCCATGGTAACAGAAACATGGACTTTGATTCAAATACAGTCTTACCTATTTTTACCCAGTCAGCTGATGAGTTTTTTTTGCATGTTTGATTAGCTACATAACTCACTTAACCAATGGTTTACTTGTTCCTTCTTATCAAAAATGATTTTCTAACAGTCCAATGCATAACTGAATTTCTTCATTGTTTCTGATGCTTATTACTATAACTCTCAACTGTCCCTGATTTTGCAGGATGTCCCCAATCTTACCACATATTTTTGTTCGTGTCTTCTGAAAAAAAAAAAAAAAACATTTGATTTTCTTGTAAATCACTGAGGATTATAATAATGTTCTTCAGAAAATGCATACTGATGCAAAACATGCTATTCTATTAACTTTCTAAGTGAAGTAGAGTAATATTAAAAAAAATCCATGATTTTGGGCCTTTGCTCACCATTATTTTGAGCTTTTTCCTTCATTCTTGAGGAAAGATGTTGAGAGCTATACATATTAATTAACTCTTTAGAAAGTCAGATATAATTAGCCACTAAAACCTTTATGAAAATGTTTCCTCATAGGACTCCTGAGCTGTCTACTTAGCTTCACTGGTAGTTTCTAGGCATGCAGTCCAGGAGACCATTAAGAAATCTAGCCCAGATTCTCAACCGCCCCAAAACATTGTCTAGTTAAATGACTTGAAAAGCCAAAAATCCAGCATGAATACAGTTCCAACCAAAAAAGTGTAGAGGTGGTTAAATGACTTGCTCAAGTTCACACAGTAGGCAAATGAGAGTGGAACGATTCATACCCTGTATCCTTTGAACAGGGAATAGTTCATTAACAAGTCAGAGCTTTAGTCGTATGCACTTACTGCCTGACAGGCAGTTAGTTTGTCTGTCAGTTATGATGTTCATACTTTCATATGTCTGTTATAGTTTCATATTAGACTCTTCAGATTTTTTATTTATGAATCTAAATTTTGTAAAATGTCCTAGTCTGCTTCCTTTCTTCAGGAATAAACATTGTATGTTATGTAGTCTCTTATACAGTTCCTGTGCGATCTTTTATTCATGCATTTTCCCCTTGTTTAAACTGCCTATATTTTGCCAAGCCAGTTTCTGAAGAATGGCACACAGGTTTTCTTCCTGTTGCTTTGTAATTTGTCTGTACAGAAGAGTAGAATTTTCTTCTTTTCTGATGGCGATAGCTCTTTTCTACACCCCAGTGAACTAATAGCATTATGTTCTGTTTTTACATGTTTCTCGCTTACTAGTCTCATTGTTACCATGATGTATTATTTGTTATCAAGTTTTTCATTATTTTTGTAATGTAATGATATTTTTTATAAACATTTATGCAACTCTATATTTGTTTATCTGTTTTTGTAGAGCATTTCTCCCCAGGTCTCTGCTGAAAACGGGCTACTAGCTCAGTCGGACACTACCTGATAAACAAATGTAAATAAATAAATAAATAATACAATTTTGATCCTTCTTATTTGTCCATTCCTTTATCTTTTTTCACATTTGTTGCTGCTACCTCTTTTCAAGTTGTAAACTTTTTAATGCAGCTTTGCTTCCAAGATGCATTTTTTTACATGTCTTTAATATTCATTTTAATATGGTAAGTTAACTTAGCATCTTTATTTGCATCCTTTATAGTAATTCTTCTGTATCTGCCCAATTGTATATCTTTATTCTGTATGTAAAATAATTCATGTGTTTTCCTGGAGATCTTCTACAGTTACAAAGACAGTGAAAAAATATAACTATCTGTAAATCCTGGGATAGCCAACAAAACAATATTTTTTCCTGCTGAGTAAACTTCATTTAATATTCAAATCTGTTTTATTTCATAGGTAATGGACTGAAGTACAAAGAATCTTTTGCAGCCATGACCTACATACAAAATACAATGGAATGGTCAGGCTGATGGTTTTCCTGTGATGGGGGTAGTAAAAAATAGTATTACTTGAAAGCATAGTTGAAGCAGTGCAATCTGTACAAAAACAAAGACCACAATGAATGCAACTACATGTATTTATTTAATTATTAAATATGTGAATAATCTGTTCCAAAGACATTTTATGGCAGGACCTAAATACAAGACATGAAAATCCATAGTGTACAGTGAGACCTATAATGTGCATATAAACATTTAAAAAAACACTTAAAAGATAATTAAATATTGAGGGCAAATTGTTCGTGGGGACTGTGATGCCCATGCACTGGCCCAGCAATCAAGGAGCCTCAGTCCTCACCACTAACACCAGTGAGGGGCGTCCACATAGGGCAGGATAACAAATACACTCACAGTAAAGTAGAATTTCCCTTAAGAGCACACAGAGATCACAGTCAGTCTGGGGCTGGTTTCTCCATTTCTCTCCAGATCCCCAATAAGACTCCCCACTGGCACAGCTATATGGTCCAGATCTTAGCCTAGTGGGCAAGCTAAAACCTCCAGCATCCTCTCGGTCCAACGAGTGCTTTGTGTCTCTGCCCAAGTAGCTGACACACACACTTTGAGATATGAGTTATATACAAACACACAGACACTCCTGGGGAAGGCTGGCACAGATTCTCCAGCTGTGCCCCCTTTCTGCCAGGCTATACGGTAGTACCAGCTGCCACAACCCACTAATATCAGCTACTAAAAAGGCCCTTAACAAAGGGTGTCCAAATATTACTGTGCAATATTATTATCCAAATGGTAAGTGCAACTAAACAGTCAAGGCTTATTTGGAGTGACTTGGACAGTATCACTATATATATGCAATGTACTCTAGAGCTTAAATTATCTCTAAACAAAACAGCCACAGTTGAAAGGTTTAAAAATATTTAATAATAAATAATAAAAACACAAGGCAATACTTCTTACTACACAGTGCTAGTCAAGAGTTCAGACACAGGAAAATGCATAAAAGTAATACAGTAGAATAGTTCTGACATCAATACAGAAAACAACTGTCTAATCTTCCTATTTCGTAGCTATTTCTAAAAAAGACACTGAAGTCTAAGATCCTACTTGCATACAGAACACAGGCAGATACTGGTGAGTTGGATGTTCTCAAGACAAATGCAAAATGCTCTCTGATTCTCTCTCTTTAAATTGATAACACAGTGCTGCTTCACATTACATCATTCTTAACAATTTTCTGTTTTCCCAGGCTAACAGAAACTCAGAGGTTAATAGCCCTTTTGATCTTGCAGCTGGTCAGGAAGCCAGAGCAATAAAATAAATTATACATGTAAATTCTAGCCATTAACTTCTAGTCTCAAAACAATAGGAAGAATTCCTTCATTTAGACATCTCGGCTCCAAGTTTTGACATAAAACACTTACACAGTGCTTGACTTATCAGCTGTCCTACTGCAGAGTGCACTGTTGTTACATTTTTGCAGTTCTACATTTAACACCATTTTTCCCATTTAAGAGAACAAGCCTGTGGCTTATATTAATATTTACAAATGACAGAATTATCTACACAATTTTAATATGGCTAGGCTGGCAGCCTTCTCCTATCTTCACAGGGATAATAAGTTAAAAGGACTGTATCAGACAGAAAACTTTAATGCCAAACTGAAAAGGGGACATAAAAATGGATCAGTGGACACCAAAAACATGTACACTAAAATAAAATATGTATTACTATTTCAGTAATGCCTATCTTATTCTATCAGAAATCACAGAAACATATTGAGAGCACCTGAAAAAATAAATGTTCAAATTATTCATGTTTGTCGTACACTGATATTACAAAACCATACAACTTGCAAAAGGAGAAGATGTTCCTCTTAGAATCATTAATGACATATTAAAGGACAATTTCTTTCCCAGGAATTAACTTATACAAACATGTCTAGCCAAGACTGCAAAGTTTATATCTGGAGAAAACATGGTTTCTATTACATCTGTTAAAGAAAGAAAGACAGTTCATGACGTAAGCAGTCAGTATGAAGAATGCACATTTCTCAGTGATGGATGAAAGAGGTCTGCACAGAGACACTATATCATTAATATAAAAGTTATAGTTATACTTGTAGCTGTGTTTAATTTACTTGCAAGAAATGGACATTGAATGTTATAAAACAGACAGTAAGTTAAAGAGTTATGTAGAATTCTAGCACTTTCTGTGACAATCGCAAGCCAGTTCATTGGATCATAGGATCATAGGAGATTACTAGGCTATCAACCTGGAGGTCATTTCACGCCTAGTTGTTTCATCCCAATGTAATACCATAGATACTCCAGTCAATACCCAGGATTGTATTTAGTAATGACTGCCCATGTCCAGGAGAGTTGTGGGCACTATCCCCAGTAAGAATTTATGGTGCCCCATCCACTCATCCAGGTTCATTTTGAACAGTGTCATAGAGGTGCTCTGCTTCACATGAACTGGCAGAGCACCTCTGTGACACTGTTCAAAAGGAACCTGGATGAGTGGTGGAGCTTTGCAAGGAATGGATAAGGAATTGCTTGTACAGCCCAGAAAGTTTGGTCAGTGTAGTCTATAGCAGTTTATAGAGCATTAGCATATTATCTTGGCAAAAGGTGATAACAGGAGTGCATTTTCCAATCTGGGAATTAAAATACTTCTCAATGGTATTGCTTGTCTCAGGCAAAGGTAAACAGGTGACACAACAGACAACTGTCTGTGTCTTGCTTCTTTTCCTGTATTTTCTATGATGGGAAAAGGTCAATGAAGTACTTAGTTACAGTCCAAGTTATTTTATATTCTGAAACCTTGCAAAACATGCTGATAATGTGGTTCACTGATACCGGATTGGTTCTGGATAATCTTTAGGGTGTAACAAAGACAGTACTCTGTGTTTTATTGGTATTAATGGTGAGATTGTGACTGTAAATCCAGCTAAAAGTAAGCAAGAAATTGCAGTGAAGTGGTTTTCAAATATTTTCAGTTTTATATAATGAGGTGGTAAGAAATGAGTGGGAAGGCCAGAAGTTAAGAAATTAATAAAAAACGATAAATGTATCAAACCAAGAATGGATCCCTATGGTACAGCAGTTCTGGCTTTGCAAGGAATGGATAAGGAATTGCAAGATTTTGCTCCTGACAATCTAGTAGTCAATTATCACACCTATGCAATAAAGTCCTCAGAAGAACCCCAAATGACCAATGGGAACCTGTCCCTTATTCAGATCCATGGTTAACAGAGATGCTATTTTCAATCACTTTGTATGATTCCTGTTTAATGTAAAATTGCACTTTGAACTGTTCTACTAAAGTACAACTTATATATATTTTTTTGTTTTTCTTTTAGTGGAGTAGTTAGAAGGATTTGGACTATAGGTATTTGTGTTTATTTGGTTTATAAACTTCTGCTGCAGTTTTAGATACATTTTTCTAGTGCCAAATGTCATGTAGACACTGTATGTCCATTTCTGGGTCTGTTTATTTTTGTTCCATATTTGTCATTCTTGGAGATAGTATGGTTACATAACAGGTGTTTTTGTCTCCCAATTGCTGTTTGGGGGACTTCCCCACTGCAAAAAATATTCTTTTTAAATTTTAGTATTTATCAATGTGTGTGGTTCATTGCTGCTTTTGGTTGTTTGTAATGCTTTCAGTGTTAATGTGTTCTTTCAACTAACACACATCTGTAATCAGTATAACAAGATGAGCAGTATGGAGAACAGAGTTAAATGCTTCTGCATAAGACAATGAATAAGGTACTTGTTAAGGTGCCACATTTAGAGATATCAGTGCTTTTACCTGAGTCTGTGTATGGGGCAACAGAATGCATGTCAGGGTTGTGCAATATATGATGTTCCCAGCTTCAGTAAGGTTGGATGAACAGCACTGATATCTTATATGCTGTCTACAATCATGTACCATATTGTATTGATTTAAAGAGAAAGTAATGTTTAAGACAGGTCTTTTATTTGAATGCAGCAGTTAGTTATAGGAAATAAGCTGCTTGACATAGTAGATGTTGCTAAGACAGCCTTAAGGGGATGGTTAACTAAATCTTGGTGGTTAGGATGTTAATATTCTGCAATGGTTAGCGTGGTAAATAGACTCTTTTTTGTTCACTGGAAGTGGCATTGATTTTTTTCCACACCACTTTAAGCTGAGAATAGGAGTTTTTTCTTATTTCTGAAAAAGGTACCATCGACAGCTGTAGGAATAATACAACAATCCTGACTCTAAGGCATGCAAATAGGCAATTAGATTATGGGAGGTCTTTCAAAAATGCAAGGGCTTATCTTTTGCCCTAAACTTAGTCTTAGTATTGGTGGGGGAGGGGTTAAGCCATTCACATTGATTCTCCTCATGCAGCATTAGATGACGGGGAAAGTGCATTTTAATGTCAGTAAAATATCGAAGTGTAAAAGTGTACAGATAACTTGCTGAATACTGAACACTGAAGACCAATCAATCAGTGAATCCTCTATAACGTGTTTGCTCTTTGAGGACAAAGGCAGGCTTCAAAGTTACAGTGAAAGGTCTTTTTTTATATTTAAATGAACATCTTAAGAAAGCAATACACCGGTCATTAAACGTGTCCACAAGTGTATGAGAAGAAATGTACTGGAAAGCAGGACTGGTAAAAATCTGAACCAAGACAGTACTAAGCATGTTATCTCTACATTTTCACAGTGCAGTATTTTTTTAAACAAGAATTATTTTTATTAACCCATCACGTACGACAGTGTTTCCTCAAACTTTTCTGATCACGTCCCACTTGGACAAATCTCATAACTTAGTGGCCCACTAGCCCGTTCCATAAATCACATGATTCAAAGATTGGTCATATTTTGAGTACTGACACATGTAAAATCTCAATCCTTGCACACTAATTTAATGAATAATTTTCCCCAGTAACCCCTTCACTAGTTTGTATTGTGTATGCATAAGCACTAAAATGGCAAAATAATTTATTTTGCCCAGCGGTTACTTCAGCTGTCTGACCATGTATGCACAACCACTTCCCTGATACACGAATGTATTATTTCCCCAAGCAACATCTTCATTACTATGTCCAGGTATACACAAGCACCAATGAAACATTTACCAAAGAGACCCCTTCAGTAAAATGTCCAGGTACAGTATGCAAAAGAACCAAAATGAAACATTTCCCCAAGCGACCCCTTCAGTAACACAAGTACAAGCACAAAAATGAAACATTCACCCAAGCGACCCCTTCAATAATATAAGTATAAGCAACACAATGAAACATTCACCCAAGCGACCCCTTCAATAATATAAGTGTAAGCAACAAAATGAAACATTCACCCAAGAGACCCTTCAGTAAAATGCTGAGGTATGCTGAAATACCAAAATGAAACGTTTGCCCAATCAACCCATTCAATAAAAGAATTACAAGCATGAAAACGAAACATTCACCCAAGCATCCCCTTCAATAACATAAGTACAAGCACCAAAGTGAAACATTCACCCAAGTGACCCCTTCAGTAAAATGGTGAGGTATGCACAAGCACCCAAATGAAATGTTTGCCCAAGCGACACATACCTAACAAGCATGCAGTCTCAGTGAAGCACTGGTTTCAAATAACAGACTTCCCGCATGTGGCAAAGCACAGACGGAATTGATATTTTAAGCAGGGTTTCTCCATTAGTTTCTGGAGCACTGCTGAATCTGTGCTGATTGGTTATCTCAGCTTGCAGTTGCAAGCTGAGCTTAACCAATCAGTTTCAAGAAAGGAGGGACTCGTGGCAGCAAAACATCCAGACACCAGATGAAGCCATTTCATTTGTAAAAAAAAAAAAAAAAAGACAGTCAAGAGGACATACCTATTTATTATTAACTCTCAAGGCTCACCAGGAAATCCCCGCACTTTGAGAAATGCTGACTTATGACATAAGCAATCATACATTTATGTAAATGAAAACAAACCTTAACAGTGTACTCTGAAATACCCCTTTAAATTGAGTAATCCTAATCCGCCCTGTTCTACTGGAGGAATCAGCTTATCCCATTTCACTCTTGCCATCTTCCCCTCCCTGATAAAGTCCTTCAGCTCTTTATTAATTGCTATCCACAACTTCTGCTCTGGTTGATAAAAATATGCCTGACCTGTGTATAAGACTAAAGGGACTAAACACATTTTGACTGCTTGTATCTTAGTATCCATATCCATATAACAGAGCTTCCATTTTCTCAGTTCTTGTATTATCGTTTGTTTAGTCTCTTCCCACATATCCTTAGCTGCCACACCAGAATCATTTTTAATCCATACTCATCAATACTTAATTTTATCATATCCCCATAAATACGGATATTTGAGATCACACTTTCAAGTGTTGATCACTCATGTAATGATCTTTAATCATGAATTCCTTTGTAAAACAGAGATAGAAAAAAACAACTTGCACATTATAGGCCTGGCAGAAGGTGTCAAAGATGAAGATGTCTTTGCATTTGTGGAGAAGATATGAGATGAAATGATAGTATGTCCAAATATTTTTTGTGTAAATGTAGGGAGGGTACACCTTGTTAGGAAGATGGCAAAATGTATAGACTGACCCAGGCATTTGCATAGCAAAATGTGGTCACCTGAGGCAGACGTTTGAATTCTGTGAATGCTGAAGGAGTTTAAAGGCCTAAGTTATCAGGTACAACAATCGAGGTGTGTAGAGAACTTTATGGGCCAGATTCTAAAAGAGTTACTGTCACTGTAAGTCTGCCCAGATTCTGAAAGCCCTGCTCTCAGTGTAAGTGATGTACTTTAGTGTAAGGCCTGTGTATAAAGAGGCTTACTCCAGGGTCCAAATTCCAAAAGTCGTGCTCTGAGCCTGCTGTCAGTGTAAGTGATCACGTACACTGAGAGCAAGTCTTTTGGAATCGGGCCCAGTCTTTCCAATTTACAGAAAATGTCACATATTTAGTGAAGCAATATGGAAGTGGTGCCAAGTGGATAGCCAAGCATAAATGGCATGTAGTTCTCTGACGTTTCTGGCAGTGAAAAATTGGGGCATGCTAGGTAGTAGATGACACCAGGTGACCTGTGCCTAGTAGATGTTGGTCAAGTAAAACTAATGGTTAGTATTCTGGTCACACCCTGATGGAAGTGCAGAATACTTCTGAAGGAATTAATGAGAATGCAAATCATGGTGGTGTTTCAAAGCAAAGAAGACCTGGATCTCCTATTATCCAGTGTTGCTGTATGGATGGAATTTTGTGGAAACTGAATAAAGCAAAATGAAGGAGACAATCTTTAGAATATACACCACTGAAAAGCCGGGTAAATTAGAGGAGATCATGGGCAGATTCAGACACCTCCCATAAGGAAGAGATTGGCAGAGGAGAAAGACAATGTCAGAGAGGAAGGAAGAACATAGTAATGGTTAATGAAAGAAGATGAGTGAGAAGGAAGCTATTGCTGAACATGGGAAGCCAACCTGAAGTTTTCAGCCAAGATCTGGAGGAGAAACACAACTATGGTAGTTGGGGCTCATTGTATAATACGTGTGAATTAACCTCTGTATTTTGTTCTTTTGTCGATTTCTTCCTGCTGGTCTGTCTATTGTAATGCACCAGATGAAAGCAGTGGATGATATGCCACGCTGGCGCATTTGCAATTTGTGATGGAGTCAGTGCTATGTTGGAGATTAGAATGTGATATTGTAGATGTGCCAATGTATTATTTTGATAAAACAGGAAGGTGGATATCTGAAGACTTGGGGCACTTCCTTAAGTAACAATTTACTATATATATATATATATATATATATATATATATTTTTTTTTTTTTTCATTACTCTGTTTATTCTGAATATATGTGTCACATCTACTGGAACAGCAGGAGTGAAAGGACAATGGCACTCTCCATTAGACATCTGAACATTTCTAATGAAGTAAACTGGAGCCTTAAAACGCATCACTGAGAGGAAGGGATGTTTTACAAGTTTCATGACCCTGCATTGCAATATGTTAAAAGTGGTGTATGAGTTCATTAAGCTATGTCCACAATTTAGGGGGAGCATAAAAGGATGCTTTTGTTTAGTTATTTATGATGGTAAAAGCTATTGCTAATAGTTGCTATCTGTATGACTTATTACAGACTGAGTGGAGTGTATTTTGGTTGTAATGATGCTTTTCCACTTATTGGGTTAGGAATGTAGTGAGGGTTTGCTGTGAGAGCTTGGGATATCCTAATGGTTTGCTTGTTTAGGGAAAAGTATGGAGTCTGGTTTTCTCTTGCAGTTTCTGTTTGGCATATTACATCATCTTTATATAATGTCAGAAATATTGATATTCTTTTGTGGACTATACTACTATATTTTTCAGTGTTATCTGGTACAATGTCTAGCATTTAGAAAAATTGTTCGCTTTGTTACAACTCAGTCTTGACCCTACTGAATGGGTACTGTTGTACCATAGTTGGTCCAGCGTAGTGCTGTAAATGTTTGCCCCTGTGCTGAAGTGATAGTAATCAAGGTTGGAAGTGGATAGAGTCTGTATTTTTAAGGGGCATCTGTTTATTTCTTACATTCATTCCCTCTGTCTGATGGGAAGTGTTATGAGAGATTATTTTAGTCTACAGTATGATGTGTACAGGTATTTGCATTATCATGTATGTTTGAAATATATTGTGATTTCAGTAATATATATGGACACAATGTTATTTGTTGTATGCTGAAGGGATGCTCCATTATGAATTGTCACGATACCTTCAGACAGAGGTACAGTTGGATGAAACCAACTAGTTGAAACTTCATCTGGATGAAAAAATAAAAGCATTTGCACTCCCCTACTTATAGATGCTAACTCAGTGGTTTCAGAACACAAATGGAGAAATGTGAAAGGTCAAAAAAAAAAAAAAAAAAGATTCGTTATCAGCATTGTAATAGAAATGACATTCACTAGGAATGATTGTGTGTGAGAAATTTCATTCAGGAAGCTGCATCTCATACAAATGTGGTAAGTGATCTGCAACCTCATCCATTTTATGCTCAACTAATGGCAGGTAAACCATGGGGGTGGGGTATTTATCAGATACTTCACAGTTTTTTGTACTGTTGGAGGCATGGCATAATCGCTCATCTAATAGTTACACTGAGTGAGCTGCATGGGGGATAGGCAAGGGGGGCCTATTGAAGCTATAATCTTATTATGGCTTCTATATAGATGCAAGCTACTGTAGGGCTCTTTGTGAGGTCTATTGGTAAATTATGCTTTACAGTCTTTAAGGCTGAGATAAATCCTTGTGGACTGTGTATGCATGAGTAGGGCGTCAGGAAGCTGAAACCAATGACTGGTCGGCTAGCGGTGCTATGTTTGCAATGTCTGAGGGACAAAAGCTGCTACTGTATTATGCCTGCATGTAAGTTTAAAATAAGTGATGAGATGGTAATCCAAGATTGATTTTCAGAATCTGTCACTGCTTGAAGAAGACTTAGTGTTTCTATGAGGGGGCATATTTTTATTGCTGTTCATGAGTGCACTGTGTGAATAAACAACACTGTTTAGGACAGGCATAACTCTCAACCTTATATCTCCAAAAATGAAGAACACTAGCTCTCATAATGTGGAACAAATGGGCAAAATGTGAAACACATACTAATGACATATTAACAACTTCAACTAGGAAACTAATAGGAAGGTTTAAGTATGCTGATTTTACTTATAAAAAAGATCTTTTAAGGAATTAAAATGATTCAGTTCTATTTACTATGGATATCAGTTAAAAAAATTCCTAACACTGAATGTGTGACAAACCCTTTCAATGTGGAACGTCACTTCTCTACCCCATGACCCAAGTGAACTCCCCTCCTTCCAGCTGCTTCATGCTACTTGTACTGAACACATAGTATATCTGACAACTGCTGCTGCAAACATTACCAAAACACACTACCAAAGGAACTTCTACAGCTGAATTCCACCTTCAATTGCATAAGTACAAAAGAAGAAATATCTTCAGATAAAATCTATGTAAGGCAGCTTCCAAGAATCAAATTAAACTTAATTGTTTTTCCTCACTTCCGCATCAGTGTGTTCTGTACTGCAATGTTGAATATGCTGCAAGGACATCCCCACCCACAGACCTTATACTGCTGAAGGCGAAGATAAATTAACACTTTTGTTTACACTAGCAGTGTAAAATTTCCCTGGAATGGCAATAAAAGCCCTTAACAGCAAACTCTAAATGCTGTGACTCACATCAGGTATTTAGAGTTCAAAGATATTGTTTTTGTATCCATAAACATTCTACCTCACTGACTGTATTTGGTGGTAAACCATCTGGGGGTGTGGGAAGTAGCTGCAGTCCATTAACGTACCTGATTGGTCCTCCCTCACCTCAGTTGTTCTTCAACTACTTTTGCCTTTGTTGCTCCAAATTCAAAATTACTTTTGTACCCCATGACCCAGGTGAACTCCTCTTCATCCAGTTGCTTGCTTCACTGTACAATAAGGCACATTGCATATTTGAATTTTTTAACAGAAATGGTCTATTACAAATGTTGAGTGCTGTACTAATGCATTAACTACTAACATTCTTACCTTCATAGCCTAAGTGCTTCCCAACAGATAGTTTTTTATAAGAGCATACACAAAGTGTGGGCCCTGCTCTGTTCTGCCCTCACTCTGCTCAGGCTCTACTGCACTCCCCTACCCTCAATTCCCACCCACCCCCACTATATCGACATTTATACTATCCAACCACACCCGATCAGTAATACTAAACCCCTCCCATCCAACTTGAACATGTAGCCCTTAAGATTCCATCATCATTGAGCTCCCCTGTTACTCATCATGCCTAGCTGTAGCTCAGCCTTTCATCACTACTTCCTTGTTGCTTCCAGTTCATATATAACCAGTAACTGTTTTCACACCTCTTACATACTTTCTATCTATTCCATCATCAAATATATATTACTTATACAGCCCACAATTTCTCTCCTAAACCACTTATCCTATATCTATTGCTCTAAAATTAGGTAATAATAACAGTATGACTTGCTTAATTATAGGCTTGAGTGTACTACTGCTATAGCTTAACCACCTCACTTGTTACCAAAGGCACCAGATTCATACTATCGTCTCCCAAACTAAGTACCTACCAGATAAACCTACCCCACCTAAAGTTAATATCATAATAACAACCAACATATTTTACGGCACACTGCACATCTATTTCAAACTTAAACCACTCAATGTAACAGTAAGTCAAATTAAAATTACATCCCCTGCTAGAACAACACTAAAAAATATCTAAAAACACTAGTTTAACACATCAATCGTAATCAGTGGTGATATTCACCCTAATCCAGGCCCAACAAAACTCATCTTAAGAGAAAACAAAGTAAATAGTACTGAACTAAATCAAACAGCACCTTATCTGCCTAACAGTAGTCCACTAACTTTCATCACTCTAACTTCTATTTGTAGTAAAATCACAGAACTCCATGCTTGGATAGCTGTTCAAAAACCTAGTATCCTAGCCATAACAGAAACATAGCTACAACCAAATGTTAGCAACATCGAAATATTACCAACAAACTATAACATAATTAAGATTGACCAAACTAAATGGAAAGGTGATAGTGTAGCAATAATATACCCAGATTGTCTCAACCTAATCCCATACAATGCCCCGATACCACAATTTAATAATGCAGAACTTCTTATCACGTTCTTTAAACTAAACAAACACAAACAAATCTGTATCGGTTTACAATTGAAACCTTGAAATTGCATAGGTCAACCAGTCACATGGTCGACCTGAAATCCTGAATCCAGAACAGCGAAATTGCGGCCAGGTCGAAACTGAATACATCGACATCTGTAGTTCGATGTATTCGGCATAGCAGGAGGTGATGTCAGTATGCATGTACATATATAGTCATATGCAGCTTACTGTACCGTGACATTCCATAGTTAACAGTATGTGTATTTTATCGTTTTGCAGGGGGACAAGCCTCCTTGCACCCCCCCCATGTGGGAGGCTGCATCCCCCGCACTCCATGCAGATTATATATACCAACTCCGAGATTGCACTACAGTGAGGAAATGGGTTAATTGCCTGTTCCTCACTGAACCACGATCTCCATTCAAAATTCCAAACTCAAATACTTGAACTACACTACCCATTCGATGTGGTGTAGTCAATGTATTTGGGTTCACAAAACTGCCTATTGGAAAACTGCATTTCGACAGTGTCACTCTTGATCGAATGCAGTTTGCAATGGTGATTGTAAATTATCTGTATCATTACCTTATATATTCCCCCCATGCAATAATATCAATGTACTAGAAGACATTCTACACTGGACCTTAACTTCCATCCCTCATGAAACAGTCATACTAGGAGATGTTAATATTAATTGGCTTGACCTTTTATCTACCTCCCCTAAATTTAGAATACATCTTTTTGGATACAAATGATTGATACCAACGCTAACATACTTTAGTAAAAACTCAAATTCCATGCAAGACTGGATCTTACTATCTGATTCCACTAAATTTACCTCGTCTGGCACCCTATCAAATCCTTTCAGTGGCCACCTCCCTGTCTTTACCAAACATCACATACAAAATCCTCCAAAACAGCAAACTATAAAAACAAACCATAATATAACCAATTTTAACCCTCAGACATTCAACAATATTCTAGCCTCAATAAACTGGAATATACTAAGAAATATCCAACTAGATGACATCATTGAGAAATTTAGCTCAATATTCCATAACACCTTAAACAAAATGGCACCCCTCAGAAATGAAAGAATAAAAACAAGATATGCACCCTGGTTAACTAACACTACAAGAGAACTAATGCAAATTAGAGACAAAGCCTGGAAAAATGGCAGTTAGACAAAACCCCACAAAACTCCAAACAATATAAAAGTATTCATAACCAGATCAAAAGACAGATAGTCTCAGACAAAAACATACTTTAGTGAACCCCAAAATAATTGCAAAGCCAATCCCAAGAAATTCTGGTCAGCCATCAAGAAAATACTGCAAACAGGGCAAAAATATAATCC
Organism: Protopterus annectens; assembly: GCF_019279795.1. Lineage (NCBI taxonomy): Eukaryota > Metazoa > Chordata > Ceratodontiformes > Protopteridae > Protopterus > Protopterus annectens. Next base: position 261,497,271 of record NC_056740.1, on the reverse strand, counting down.
CAATCCATATCCAAATAGTACACCTCTGGACACTGCTACACAACTTAATGCCTACTTTATAGACAACATAGCATCTATTACAAAACAATTAGGCACGTACTGCAGATCAGAAGCAACAAACTATAACTATTTACACTTCAACCATTGTCTAGAGCCTATATAAAACAAAATTCTTAAGCAAACTAAAAATCTGTTTTGCCTCTGCTGATAATCTACCCAGTGAATTCCTTAAAATAACAGCAAGTAGCATATGATTAGGCACATACTGCAGATCAGAAGCAACAAACTATAACTGTTTACACTTCAACCATTGTCTAGAGCCTATATAAAACAAAACTCTTAAGCAAACTAAAAATCTGCTTTGCCTCTGCTGATAATCTACACAGTGAATTCCTTAAAATAACAGCAAGTAGCATATGCTACCCCATATCCATACTCTTAAATAGATCCATACAGGAAAACAATGTCCCTAAAATCTGGAAAAAAATCACACATCATTCCCCTTCATAAAGGTGGTACTTCTGCAGACATCAGTCATTTCAGACCAATAGGTATCCTATCCCTCTCTCTAAAATTTTAGAAAAATGTATCAACAAACAACTCCTACAATACCGTAACCAATAAAACCTTCTAACTCAAACAACTCATGGTTTTTCACCCTCCTTTAGCATAAATACAGCTCGTAGCTTTCACAGATACAGTGAACAAAGCCAGAGATAGCAGTCAACTTTTCTCTGCCATGTTCCTTGACCTATCAAAGGCCTTTGATACAGTCAGCCATGCTAAACTACTAGAGCAAATGTCAGCCTTAGGTCTAACACCAAACATCCTAAACTGGTTCAAGATCTATCTCACTGACAGATGGCAGTCAGTAAAATGACAATCAGTGCTCTCACCTTTTCTCCCTGTCGACACTGTTATCCCAAAAGGATCAGTTCTTGTTCCTTTTTTCTTTAATATCCTTACAAATTCTCTTCACACTTGCATACAACATGCTTCTCTCATACAGTATTCTGATGACTCAATACTTATATGTACTTCCAACATAGATGTTTGGTGTTAAGAGATAAGGCTGACATTTGCTCTAGTAGTTTAGTGTGGCTGACTGTATCAATGACCTTTAATAGGTCAAGGAATATGGAGGAGACAAGTTGACCTGCAGACTAACATGTAAGTAGTGAGAGACTTGGGAACGCAAGTTGACTGTAGCCAAAACTTGATCACCATGTGTCTACTGTGGTACGGAGGGCATTCTACATTGCACACCTCATCGGCAAAGGCATTGTCTCAAGAGTGAAAGAGGTCATAACACCCCTGTACTCACCCTCGACAGTCCAATAATTGAGTACAATGCTCCCTTTGGTATGTACTTTACCAGGCACGTGCAGCAACATGAGAGATCTCAAAGATTTCTAACGAAGAAAATTCAGGGTTTCCAGCATGTCATACATTGACAGACTGAAGTCACTGTAACTGTACTCAGTAGTATACAGATTACTTACAGGAGACTTTTGTCTGGCCTACAGAGCAATCTTGGATCCAAACCTAATGGAAATGCTGCATATCTGCAAGTCAAATGGGACAAGGGTCACCCACTCCAGGGACCTTAACCTGGCCTGCGACATAAATAGGCCCTACTGAAGAGACAGATATGTCTCTCAAAGGTTGCCACTCCTCTGGAATAGGCTACCACTTTACATAAAAAACCCAGTATGACCATATTTAAGTGTAGCCTAGATGACTGGATGAGAAACCACAAATTCATGCCAGGGATTTCACCTGTGACCCTCCTAGATATGGGAAGTAATTGGTAACTAAGATCTTGAGTTTAGGCAAGATCTTTTATATTGGGTTTCTCTAGTATTATATTGGGTACACTGGGCTAGGTTAATAAAAACCTTCAGGCCAATAGTCCAATAACCACCTATTAATCTATGAACAACCATACACACCTCAACCAAATTGCACAAGAATCCATCCCTGCCACTGAAAAATGTTACAAACCTCCCAACTCCTGCTTTACCCGAAGAAAACCAAACTTTTACTTTCATATCCGAAATCTCTGTCTCATGAAAAACACAACTTTAAAATATACTCCCCCAATAATACCACTGTAGAAGTGGTGAAGTGGTAACCAATACAAAACTATTAGACATGACCATAGACGACAACCTTAACTTTGATTTACACATACAAAATGCCATAAAAAAAACACAAAAAAACTAGGCTTATTCTACAGAGCTAGAAACTTCCTCACCTTCACATCTAGATTCACCCTTGCAAATAGTTATCTTTTGCCTTCTTTCCTTTATGGAGCCCCCATCTTCACTAATCTTCAAATGTCACTTACTCAAAAGCTTGAACAATATTACAATAAAATAGCCAGATTTGCAACAAATTCTCCCTGTCGTACCCACCATTGCACTGCCTTGCAAACACTTAACTGGCTAGAACTACCCACCTACCCAAAATCTAATCACCACACATAAAATCATTCATTACCCGGTCACCTGCCCTTAAATTCTATAGTAAGAAAACACTCCCCTAAACAGCCCGTGTGATCAGTTCAACTGACTGTTCATAAACCAACTAAATCAGCAGGGTAGTCTCTATATTCTCACTCCGTAGCTAAAATATAGAACACTATGCCCACATCTATAAGGACAGATGCACCCCTCAAATCCTTCACACACTCTCTTAAAAAACATCTAAAAAAATACATGGCTCTGCACATCTTCTATACTAGGTTAATCAAATAGCTCCTTAATTTGTAACTGTAAGACCATTACCCCCCGTCTTGCTTTTATATTTTACAGAGTCGATAATTGCTTGCCTCTTTTACCTACACCTTACACTACTGTTATCATTACACAGTCCTCTCTTTTCTTTCTCCTTTTTGCTTCTTCCCTATCCATACCTCACACTATACTAATAAACACATAAGTGTCTATTTCCTACTTTCCCTCTCCTGTAACTCCCCTCGTTGCTCAACCCTGTATTGTAAGATATGTACACTAAGTACATTATAATAAACAAAAACTATTTAACTGTCAAGCAGAATCATACTGAACTGAACCATGTAATTGTAAAGACCACTTTCTCTTGTATGTAGTCTCCATAGTAATAGCTAATGTCTGTAATGAATGCTTAAGTATGTTTCATCTAATATATGTAAAAATTATGTGCTATCCATTATTGTATATTCCTTCTTGCATGTGAAAACATTCATTGTTGCTCTATAATAAGCTAATGTAATATGCTAATTGCCTCTTGAGCTTTTCTCACCAGGCCTCCTCTGAAAATGGGCACCCATCCAGTCAGACTTTCCTGGTAAACAAATGTCAAATAATAAATAACTTGGAGGAGCCTGAACTTTTTCAAACCCCAAATGAGGTACATTCCTCATAATGAGGTCCACTTGAGAGGTATGGGGATAGGTAAAGATGGATTTCAGGAGTGTGGGCTTGGAGGGTGCAGTTAGGGTGAGTGCAGAGTTGGGCAAGCTTAACACAAAATGTGTAAGGTATGGACATCCAGTGGTGCTACTTAGATGACTGTGATGGGACTTGGTGGGGTTAATTATGACAGAACAATAGTAGCGCTGTGATGAGAATGTATTGTGCATTGTGACTTGGAATGAGTAGGTATAGTTGCTGGCATAGGTATACAGAAACAGAAGGAGAGAAGGTGGATGCTGTGTGTGGTTACAGAAAAAGAGGGACAGAAGGTGGATGTTGTGTGTGGTGGAGTGCTAGGGAAGTGTAGTATGGATGTGTGGGTGCCTATGCTGTTGTGAGGTGACTGGAGGATATCTCCATGGGGGATGTGCTGGTGAGGGGTGTGTAGGAGCTAGTTAGGCTAAGTTGCTGTGCTGAGAATAGGAAAACTGGAGGAGGAAGGTATAGTTTATTGGAAATATTGGTGTTTGTTTGTGGTGGATAATTAGATCAGAATGCAGGTAGGGAGGAACAGGATGTGCTGGGAGATCTGCAGTATCACTGTCCCTAGTCTATACGTTTGGATAGCAGGCACTGGAAGCAAGCAGTTACTTGTGGGGAGGTACTTAGGGCAATAATGACATCTGATCAACTGGAAAGAAGTCCGTGTTAGGTATAAAAACTTGAAGGTCAGAGTAAAGAAAAATTCCTGTAAAATATTAAAATAGTTGTGATGTCACCCATGTGGTATTCAGATGGGTGTGGGAACTGCAGAAAAGTGGTGGAGAAGTGTGAAACTCAGTGTTGCACCTAAAATGCATTTTATGCAGAGAGTAAGCTCCCCTGCACTCCTAATATAAGTACTGCAGCCCACTGAGCCTATTATTCATTTACATGCTAACTCCAAGATTGCTGTACCTCAAAGAAGAAATACGCTGAGATACAGCAGATTCAGAGTTAGTATTGATTTCCCTGAAATCCCAGTTCACTTCTCACTGTTCAAAGGATCACACTTAACACTCCTCAAACATAAATTGAGAACTCACTTTTTCACAGTCCCATCTCACAAACCATCTATAAAGGGAAATTTTAATTTTCTTTCAAGATATAAAGCAAAACAAAGCAAAGCAAGATTTGCCCAACCACTTACAAAGTGAAAAAGACGTAGACATCATGTGAAGAGATATAAACTAAAAATATTCTATCTTTTAAGTTTATTTTTTGACTAGTCAGTTAAGCAACATGTTTTGAACAGTGGAAGGAAACTAGAGTACTTAAATAAAAGTCAGAGAACTCCAAAGTAACAATGACCACAGGTCAAGATTGAACCTTGGAGCTGTTTCATTCCTTTTACCAGAGTTCAGAGCATTTTTACTGTGTCAATATGAAAGAAATTCAGTTTCCAATAATCTTTTAATAGAAATGTATATAAACAGAACCCTCAAGATGCAGGCCATCTTAAAGTAAAAAAGTACATAATAAATCAACAAACATTTATGAGTTCTTGAGAAGTCATTCATAAGATTGTTTCTGCTGTAATCAAGTACCATAGGACTGCTAGTTTAGTGGTTGTGCCTAGGACTCCACAGCAGAGTCTGAGTCACCTTTGATTGGTACTCTTAGTTTCATGGCTGTGCCTCGGATTTCCATACCAAAGGCCAAGAGTTTGAGTCCTATGACCTTCACTTGTCTGGCAGTGCAGAAGATTAAGGCAATGAGCTGTAAACAATCTGCTTCTTACAGTGCAGGATTTGATTTTCTCAGTCAGTTAACCAGACAGTGATCCTGGGCTGATATGAAAAGAAAAGTATATGTAAAGCAAAAAAAAAAAAAAATGCATACGAGCAAATAATAAATAAGTGATATTTAAATTGTCCATTTGCAAGAAATGCTCAAATCTTTGTCACAATAAGCATGCCGACATTGCAGTACAATATTCTGAAGTGTATAGTAACTTTTTAAGTGTTCACTAAAACAGCACTAAAAACTATTAGAAAGTATAAATATTGATTTTTAGTCATTATCCAAAAAAAGGAAACCAGTCTGGTGGACCCCTACCATAAGCAAGCTATACAACAGAAGGAGGAAACTAGTACAGAAAAGAGTAAAATCCCAAGAAGGAAAGACATCCCTGATCAGTACCCACAAGAAACTACAATCCCTCATTAAATCATCCAAGGCTAGTTTTGAAAGAAAAATTGCCAATGACTCCAAAGATAACCACAAAGCTTTCTTTAGCTATGTCAAGAACCTAAGTGGAAACTCTCAGATCTGCTCTGAGTTAGTGCAGAATGGCACAAAATACACTGAACCGACTGATATTGCCAACATTCTGGCAGACAGGTTTAGTGCAAACTTCACCCCCCTCTCACCCGCTAAAGGGCCCATAACCATACCAGAAAAATGTAGGGCCCCGTCAATCACCAACACACAGGTTAAAACAGCCCTATCCAAAGCCAAAAACACAACTTCAATAGGACCGGCCAGTGTCCCAGTCTGTGTCTTACAAGAGCTCCAAAATGAACTAACCCCTCACCTAAACACACTGTTCAAACTCAGCCTCTCTACAGGCTACATACCCACAAAGTGGCGCACAGCAACAGTTATCCCGCTCCACAAAGGTGGAGCCACAACGGACCCCGGGAACTATCGCCCTATAAGCCTGACTAGCCTGGTCTGCAAGGCTATGGAATACATCATCATGGAACTCATTAACAGAGACATTGGGAACCTCCAAACCTGGGACCCTACCCAGTTTGGCTTTGTTAAGGGCAGATCATGCCTCCTAAACCTGGTGGACTTCTTTGAGATGGTTACCAAGGCATTAAACGAGGGAAAGGAGGTCCACACAGCCTACCTAGACCTTGCAAAGGCTTTTGACACCATTCCCCGTTCTAGTATTATAGACAAGCTCACCAGCTTGAACATAAACCCCTACATCACGAGATGGGTTGCCAACTGGCTCATGGATAGAACACACATGGTGAGAGTTGCAGGCTCTACGTCCAACTCTAAACCGGTTACAGGTGGCGTCCCCCAGGGCTCATTCCTAGGACCCTTCCTGTTCAGTATATACTTCTCAGAGGTACAGGCAAGCATAGGACTATGGCTGACCAAATTCGCAGATGACTGCAAAATAGGGGCCATAATTGATTCTCCAGCTGATACAGACACCCTCCAGATGGGTCTTACTGAGATGGATACCTGGTGTCAAAATCATGGCCTTAAGCTAAATGCCAAAAAGTGCATAGTCATCCCCTTTGGAAAAAACAAAGTATCCGTGAACTACCACATAGGTGGTAGTCCCCTAAATACAGAAAATGTAATAAGGGATCTGGGAACCCAAGTAGATAGCAATCTCTCCTTTGATAACCATATTGCCAAGGTGGTTAGAAAATCCTTCTATGTGGCCCACCTAATTACAAAAGGGTTTGCATCTAGAACAAAAGAGGTTATTGTGCCTCTCTACTCATCACTCATTAGACCCATCATAGAATACAATGCCGCATTTGGGATGTATCTTACAAGACACCTGCAACAGCTGGAAAGACCACAAAAGTACCTCACCAAGAGGATTACTGGCCTCAAACAGATGCCCTATGCAGCCCGACTCAAGAAACTCCAGCTGTACTCGGTTGCATACCGCTTACTCAGAGGTGATCTCTGCCTGACATACAAGGCCATGTCCAACCCAGAATTGATGGACATGCTCCACCTAAAAAAAAACAAATCCTGGAGAGCCACACGCTCTAGAGATATAAACCTCACCACAATGATAAATAGGACATGCTGGAGGAATAGATTCCTATCCCAGAGACTCCCCATGCTTTGGAACAGGATTCCAATATACATCAGGCAGAGCCCCCTCACTAACACTCTTTAAGAGAAACCTTGATGGGTGGATGGGAAACAGAAAATGTACCCCGGGGATCACTACAGTGGCTCTGCTGGACAGTGGAGCAGGGAACTAATGGCTCTGCTAGACAGTGGTGCAGGAAACTAATGGCTCTGCTGGACAGAGGCACAGGGAACTAATCTAAGGGGGTGGCAAAAGCCAACACATTCTGGCTAGGTTTATAAATGCCCTTGGGCAGATAGCCTAGTACTTACCTATGAACCTATTTTAAGGAACTAAGTGAGTTTATTTCCTCAAAGTGTCACTCACGTAATATGAAAAGGTCATTTGAAAGCACTGCATCATTCCTGCATACAAATAACAGCATGAGTGTGTTATGATTATCAGCATCATTCTGAAATAGACCATACAAAAAAGAAAATTTAAAAGTATGTAAACGAATGCAAGGAGCATGTAGGAAAAAAATAAAATACACAAATAGGATGAGCCATTCATGGACCTGTCTACCATTGAGAAGCTAGACTGTTATTACCTCATGTCAGTACTTCAAAGTAAAATCAGTGGTCTTTGTAGATACTGTTACCGATGAATTCAAACGTTTTGTGGCTAGAAATGTTACTATTATTTATGTTTATTTTATCACTATATTACAGTTGTTGAAAGTCTAGTATGTTCACCATTTTCCTTTTTAATTTTCTAACAAAATTAAATAAAACCTTGCTGTCGCCTTTATGTTTTAATGCTAGTCAGGTTTTGTAGTTGAATCAGACTGATTTGATCAAATAAGATTGATGTACTTTGCTAGGCATTTGTTTATAGGTTAGGATTATTTTTGAAGGTGCTGTAATATAATGCTGTTTTTTCATGTCATATAATTACTGACTTTATAGTTCTCCCAGAAGAACTTATTTCCCAGGCTACCCATATATTTATGCATCTTTGCAACATATTAGGGTCTATGTCATAAAACTGAAAACGCAAACTCTCGAACGCTCACATGAGTGAATAATCAAAAACTCAGAATTGGGCTACACCCCCCCACACCCGCTAAATGTATATTCCTACTCCGAGATCGCAGTACAGTGAGCAAAGGGCAAATATTCCGATCTTCACTGTACTGCAATCCCAAAATACCACTTTTGAGTTTCTGATTATTCGCTCATGTGAGCATTCAAGTTTGTGTTTTAGTTTTTCTGAAGTAGACCCACATATTTCTGGGTGCAATGCTTAATGGCATTGTAAAAAGTTTAATATTTTGTGGCACAATATTTGCATCTATTGCACCAATCTGTTATCGACACAGTTGTATTTATAACAGCATAATTTCCTTTGATGAAAGAGGAAGTGGAAGCAACACTGAAATCTTTAACAAAGGGAAAAATGTCAAGCATTAAAGGCACTCCTGTTGAAATGTCACAGCACTAAGGTGTAGGTCTTTACAATGCATACAAGGCTCTGCCAAAAGATTTGAAAGGCATGTTATGACTATCTGACTTAAAGATAGCTGTATCAAGCTTGATGAAAGGTGATTCAAATGGAAATTATTGCACAGTTGCTCTAATGCCATTTGCCAACAAGATTCTCAAGATTTTTCATGGGAGATTACAACCACACATGGACAAAGAGCAACTGGAAGTGCAATCAGTATTCACAAAAGAACAAAGAACAAGAAAAATCATTATGAATTTGAAATGATCCTTGAAAAAACAAAATTATATCTCCACGAGTTTCATTGATTATAACAAGGCATAAATCATGAAAAACTCTGCCACATTCAGAAGCATCAGTATAACTGAGCTTCTAGTAGTTTTCATGTTAAGTCTTTGTGGTGATCATATACAATGGTTCAGACAGAGTATGACTTTAGAATCAATAAAAGTATATTGCAGTACTACATACTCTTCCCATTCATGTTGTAATTTATACACAGAACATATCACCAGAAAAACTACATTATATGAAAAAACTGAGGCATGAAAAGTGGTGGAAGCCTTATCAACAAACATTGCTATGTTGATGTTACCACATTTATGACTGAAAGTGAAGACAGCCTGAAACATTTTTTTCTTCTTTTTCTTTCGGCTTTTTCCAGTTAGGGGTTGCCACAGCAGATCACCTGTCCACTCATGATTGGCAGAGGAGTTTTACGGTGTCGAGTTGCCAGCCCGGCACCCAACCTTCCACAGAAGGCACACACATGCATGCACTCACGCCTAGGGCCAATTTAGTGTCCACTCCACCTACAGCATGTCTTTGGCATGTGGGAGGAAATTGGAGCACAACCTGAAACATCTACTTATCAAAATTAAACAATATAGTGTTAAAGTGGAGTTACACCTTAACACAGAGAAGAAAACGGTCCTGACAACTACTAAAATCAATAACTTTATGGTTGATGGAGAACTAAAAATAGTAAACAACTTCAGCCTGTTTGGAAGAAGAACCAGTTATGAAGTGTGGTATCCTTTGTAGGATAGCTTAACATCTGGCCAGCATACCAAAGCCTTCACACATTCCAGGCATCCTATATCAAATGTATGTCCTACATGCAAAGCATATAAGGCACATATGCGACATACAGACTCCTAATCCTCAGATTCAGTCTATACTCTGTTCACTGAGCTGGTTCATCTACTGAGCCTTCTAAAGATAAGTGCCCTATTGGGATTCCTTCCTCTCATTTTTCCTCCATGTTTGTTTTCATGTCATGCAGGAAGGGAAAATGTGAGTGCAGGAGGCAGATTCCCTAGAAGGATAGGCACATGAAGTGCCTTTTTTTGTTTTAGTGCTATGCGTGACCATACTCAGTGTGATATCTGTCATGTGTTTGTCTTCAAGGCAGTTCACAGCAGTCTATTATCGCTTTCTATTTGCAAAACCAGCATCTGCAGTTATTGACTCAGGGTACTATGGCCAAATCTGCAAACCCCAAAGTTAATCTACCAATTAGGAAAAAAGCTGAAAAAGCACATAGTGAACCTGTTTCTGTCCAGCCTCCACCAGATGTCTCCCTCTGGTTGGATGAAGAACCCAAAGACTGTCTGGTGCTGACACCAGTTCTTTCTGCCACAACCCACTTGGAGATAGACATGGAGCTGGCTACTCGCACATCCACTGAGGGTATGCATATGTCTGGTAGAGATGTAGAGGGAGAATCATGGCTGATTATATCTGAACAGCCTGGGGGATTCCCCAAATTTTAGATGGGGAAGAGGTGCCTGGTACCCCCACTGAACCTAGTCAAGGGTCTGAACCTTCTAGGTTTGTCAAGGGAAATGTTCTGTTAAAAAAAAAAAAAAAAAAAAAAAAAAACAGAATTCCAAGTATGTGGCTACTGTCCATAGGTTCATAGGTATTTACTAGGCTAACAACCACAAGGGCCTTTTCAAGCCTAGCCATGCATCCCAAATCTCTGACAAGTTCTGATACCCTTGATAAGTGTAAGCATGGGCCTGGGAGATGAACCATTTACAGGTTACTTGTTTGCATCAGAGACGTAGGTGCCAAACCAGGGATGAATTTCTGGTTTCCCATCCAGTTGTCCAAGTTGCACTTGAATTGGATCAGGGAGGAACTCTGCTTCACATGAATGGGGAGCCTGTTCCATAGATGGAGTAGTCTCTGGGATACATACCTATCTCTCCAGCAGGTCCTATTTATATCACAGGCAAGGTTTAAGTATTTAGAATGGGTAATTCCGCTACTGTTTGTTTTGTGGATATGCAGGACGTCCATCAGAGTAGGGTCTGACATTGCCCTGTATGCCAAGCATAGATCTCCACTCAAAAGCCTGTAGGAGACAGAATACAGGGATAGAGCCTTGAGGTGGTCTGCATAGGACATATTACTTATGTCCTGTATTCTTTTAGTGAAGAACCTCTGTGGACATTCCAGTTGTTGGATATGCCTGGTTAGGTATATACCAAAGGGGGCATTGTACTGTAAAGCTTAATGCTTGCTATCCCCCTGGTTTAAATAATAATAGAGAAGATTTTATAATGTATCTGAAACGTAAAGGGTTAAAGCATTGATTTATGTTGTCATGTGATTTGATTTGATTTAAAACATTTAAATATGGGTGTTTAACTTGATTACTTCAGTCTGAAGAAGTCTTGAATGAGACAAAAGTGCTTACTGTAGTTTTTGTTGTATTAAAGTGTTTTTTTCCCATTGGTTTTTATTTCTTTATAGGTCTGATGAATTGTTTTTTATTTCTTTATAGGTCTGATGAATGCCACATACAGTGGAACAATGACTTCCTTGGACTTTGATGCCATACCTTTAAGTTGCGCAACATAGAATGATTTCCTCACCACTGCAGACACATGATGATCAAAGGCTAGATTACTATCTATGTGTGTCCTTAAGTCCCTGACTACTGGGTCATCTCTAAGGAGTGTGTTGTCAGTGTGATAGTTACCAGGGATGGATGATTTCCCAAAGGATACTATTATGGATTTCTTATCATTTAGTTTTAGTCCATGACTCTGACACCAGTTGTTTGTCTGTGTCAGCCCCTCCTGGAGAACATATGTATCAGTGTGAGATAATGACAGCTCCTAATTTGCAATCATCTGCAAATTTAGTCAGCCAGAAACCACTGATATTGGCCTTGACTTCTGAGATGTAAATGCCGAAAAGGAGTGGTCCAAGGATTGATCCCTGAAGGACTCCACTTGTGACTGGCCTCTTTGTAGAGGTGAACTCCCCAATTCTAACTTCCTGGGTCCTGTCTGTGAGCCAATTGGCTATCCACTGGGTAACATACGTGTTTGTACCTAACCTCTTGAGTTTGTCAACAATGCCCAAGTGGGGAGTTTGTGTCATTCCTGGGCCAGGTCAAGGCAGGCAGTGTGAACAATTTTGCCCTCATCCATTGCATTGGTGACCTTCTCAAAGAAGTCCACCAGGTTGAGTAGGCATGATCTGCCCTTGATGAAACCAAACTGTGTTGGGTCCAGTGTGTGGAGGTTTATTATATCTCTGTTGATCATCTCCATGATAATACTTTCCATGGCTTTACATATAAGACTAGTGAGACTTATGGGTCTGTAGCTTCCAGGGTCTGTAGATGGCCCACCTTTGTGCAGAGGGCTAACTGTTGCCTTTCTCCATTCATGAGGCACAAAGCCTGTTTGGAGGCTACAGTTAAATAGTAATTCCAGAGGTCCTGATAGGTCATGTTTCATGCTATTTAGAAGGCATCCTGGGATATTGTCTGGGCCCATTGATGCAGTGTTCTTCGTCTTAGAGAGAGCATTAAGGACTTGTTCCCTAGTGATAGTAGGGGGAGTTATATTTGATTATATTTCCTGAGAGAAGGTTGAGGGGGAGAGAGGAGTAAAGTTGGATCTGAATTTATCAGCCAGGAGGTCTGCTATATCTTCTGGCTCAGTATAGTGGGCTCCATTTACAATGAGCTCTGCACACAATTGTGTATTGCCTTTGAGGTTGTGGACATAGCTAAAGAATGCTTTGTGGTTGTCCTTGGCCTGGGAGGACAAACATACCTCCAATTTAGCTTTGGTAGACATTATTTGTCCTTGGAGTTGTTTGTTTTGTTTAATGAGAGTGTTTTTTTTTTTCCTGCTGGGTGCTGCACCTCCTAATTTTTGCCATGATTTTCTTCCTCCTGTTATACATCTGATTGATTTTGTGATTCCACCAGGGTGGCTTGTTTTTTGAGTTAGTTCTGTACTTCTTCCTGGTGGGTACAGCTGCCTCTATGCAGCTATTAACATGCTTGTACAGGGTTTCTGTGAACAGTTCTGCATATGCAGAAGTGTTCTCCGGGTATATAGGGGCTTGAAATTTTGCCAGGTTCTCACTTAATAGCAGGAGGTTAGCCTTAGAATAGTTCCTGAATATTCCCAGTTTAGCTGGGGGTCCAGGTTTTATTTTTACTTCAAAGGAGACCATTTTGTGATCTGACCTTACCAGGGAAGGCATTACAGTTGGGGGTGTACAGCACTCTCCTATATTAGTGAGGACCAGATCCAGTATGGTTGCAACCCTGGTTGGTGTATTGACTATATGGTCTAGGGAATTTATGTTCAGTAATCAGTTGTTAGTTTGTGTGGCTAAGGATCCTCACAAAGAATGTCAGGACTTTACTCAGGGGCCATTGAATATCCTTATGGCTCTAATACCCCCATAAGGATTGTTTGTCCCAGTTGCTGCTCCATGGCCTTCCACCCGATTTACGAAACTTAGGGATTCTGATTCTTCACATGAAGAATTGGACTTTGGTGGTGAATCTTTAGCATATTTCTGACAGACACACTCTCCTTTGGCTCTAGGGTCTGATAAAGAAGAGTCTTAGTCCACTGACTCTCCTTTTGAGGAATTATCTTTTGGGAACACAGTGGTCTGTATGATGGAACATTTTAAGTGGAACTGTTCCCAGGTTTCAGAGGTTCAAAATAGATATTATGAACACTGGCAAATATACTCACCCAGACATTCTGTTGTCCCTCCTGTCCTAACTGACCTTTTGGACACTTTTACAGCTGCCTGTCAGGCTCCAGACACTCAACCTCTGGTTCCTAAGAAACCAGACAGCTTTTTAAAGACCCTGAAAATCATAAATACTTGTATAAAAGTCCATCTGATTATGTTAATCCTCGTTCATTCCTTACGCGTGGGTATCGGTTCCGACCTTGGAACCGAGCGGGCCATTTTCCAAGCTCGCATCAGCCACAAACTCTCGAGCTAAACTCTTACTCATAATTCCCCTCTCCCTGTTGCATCAGATTTCATTTGCCGTGTTGCAGTTAGGTCATGTCAGGCTACTTCTCTTGAGCTAAGTACATATTTTTGATATTTTCAAAAATTTGGCTAAACTTTTTGTGGAAAAAAAAGTAGTTATTTAGTTATCTCTTACCTTATCGCACCTAGGGACTACTTCTTGTGCTCTTATTTTTTTGTTTTCTCTTACCAACAAGGTATTTCTTCCCTTTACCATCGTTGGTAAATCTTTCTGGGCCTTTCCTTCGGGTAATTCCTTTTTGGTAACCCTTCTTTTCCTTTGTTTACTATGACAGATAAAAAAGGCAGTCTAGGTTTTAAAAGATGTGTGGAATGTGGCCATAAACTGCCTGTCTCTGATGCACATTCTTTATGTGTTTATTGTTTGGGTGTGCCTCATTTAACAGTTGACCCGCCTTGTGGGCTTTGTAAGAATTTCACTAATTAGTCTGCCATTGAAAGAAAGAATAAGTTGATTTTAAAGGGGCTACTTAAATCTTCCTTTTCAGAGGCTATTTCTGGGACAGAGGTCTCATCCCCTCCAAGCTCCCACAAGAAAAGGAGTGATGATTATAAAAAATCTAAGTATCTTCCATCCTCTCCGGCTGGAGGCCCTGTGGAACCGAGACCTAAAAAACCTAAGCTTTCCACTATGGATTTGGCCTCTTCGGCACCAATGATTTCGGAGCCTAGTTATTCGGTTCCAAGTCCATCGGCGCCATCTACTTTTTCGACACCGAGTAGTGTGCCTCATACAGTGTCGGAAACGAGGGGCTCCTCGGTTCAGACTCCTTCATTGGCACTGACAGTACAGTCCATACAGTTTTTGTTGGTGCCGATAGGTGTGTCGACGCCAGTCTCCCTCTTGGTTCAGACCATCGATTTGGCATTGACTACTCGCTCAGCACCGACCATTCCCTTTCTGTTGCAGACTCTCTCCACACTGCCAGCTACCACTTCAGTATCGACCTTCTCTGTGCAGACATTACCTTCGGCATCGATGGTTCCCTCGGGGCACACTACTGTTGTTCAGGCCATGCTAACTCCTCTTTTTGCGATACAAACTTCTACCGTTGTGGGCACTGAACTTGTTCTGACTTTGGATAGACCTGATTCTCCTTCAGCTATGTCTGTGTGATCCACTAAAAGCCTCTCTGAACATGATGTGCTGCGTCTTGTGGATCAATTGCTTCTGGCTAGAGGTATTCTTCCTCCCAGGACCTGTACTTCCTCAAGAGGTGACCGTTCTTCATCAGATCCCCTGTCACTGTCTTGGAAGCCCCTTTCTATAGCACAGTCTTCACATGTGGTTCCCCTTTTGGATCTCACTAAGGAGCCTCAGTTGCCTTTGTGGCAGGATTCTCTTGCCACTACCCAGGATGCTAACTGTGGCACCCCTTCTTCGGCTTTCCGCAGGCATCCAAGCACTCCTTGTCGAGAGAAGACTATTGCATCAGCTGACGTTTCTCTACTATCAGTGCCTCTGCTTTTTACACAAGAACACCGGGCACGAGAACCTCAGGACTTACCCCACAGGAGGCCCCTATTGAGCTGTCTTCCCCAGTTCCTCCCTCTGAGGAAGTTCATCGAAAGTCTTTGTGTAAGAGGAAACACATGGACTCCACTGAGGAGTCCCTCACTGAAGACACAGACTGGGATGATGGGGAAGGGTCCTCTAGGTCACTCTCTGAGGTATCCTTCAGAGATATCCTAGAAATCCTGAAACAGAGTGGTGATTGGCAGCCCTCTAACCCAACCTCTGAAGATTCTGTGTTCCTACAGGCCTTTTGTGTCCTGCCCCCTACCTCCTGGGTTACTCCACCTGCCGACAAACTGGTCCAGCTCATCATGCAGCATGCATGGAAGGCTCCTGACACAGTTGAGGCCATTCCCCCGAAGGCCAGATAAAATTTTGTCTCCTCCTGAGAGCGACCTCCATTGGTCCAAAGGTCTTCTGGTAGATGCCTTGGTGGTGGCGGCCGCAACTAAAAAGGACCTGGTGGATGAAGAAAGCCAGACTGTTCATACACCCAGCAGAGAGTCTCAGGCTCTGGACAAAATTGGGAAACATACCTTTGCATCAGGGACCTTTGCAATCAGGGCTCTGAACTATATGGCACATTTTACCAGGCTTCAAAGAGACTTAATCTCTGAGCTCTCTGAAACTTTGGCTGGTGCTGTGTCTGATGAGGTCCGTGACAAAGTGGCCTCTCAATTAGCCACCATTGAATCTATTTCTAACTCCTCCATGCATCTCATTTCTCACGCATCAGAAGGAGCAGCTAGAGCAGTGGGTGCAGGCATTGTTCTGAGACGACTTGCCTGGATGCACTTGTGTGATTTCGTGGAACCCTTCAAGGCTTCTTTTATCAATGCCTCAACTGAAGCCTATTCATTGTTTGGTCCCAAAGTTAAAAGCACACTGGCTAGATGTGAACAGGATGGTAAGACCCTTTCTGCCATGAGTGTCCATTATTCTTCCCCTCAATGGGCCTTCTCCAGAAACCAAAAGAGTGGGAAGATATGGCACAAAAAAACTCTCAGGGCACCTTCCATGACACACAGGCTGATTTTTCCTCTAGAGGCAGAGGGTGAAATTCTCAGGGAAGTCGCCCCTTTCAGGGCAGAAGAGGTCCGTGTAACCAAGGTTCCAGGGATTCTTTCTCTGGCCAACCCTACCAGTGTTCCTGAGGACCGGCCCAACTGCTTTCCCCTGGAAGTGGTTGGGGGTCATTTCTCTTTGTACCCTTCTGCCTGGCTAACTGTCACCACCGATTCTTGGGTACAAAAGATAATAACCAGAGGTTATCATATCTCATTCGATCTTTATCCCGTCACCTTAAGGAAATTACCCGATGTGCCACCCAGTCAAAGGGTACAGGCAGCATTAGAGATTGCAAAGTTGCTAAGCAAAAGAGTCATCCAAGCAGTCCCACCAGACCAGATAGGATCTGGATTCTACTCAAGACTATTTTTGGTGCCAAAAAAGACCGGGGACTGGAGACCAATTTTGGATCTCAGTGTGTTACACAAATTCGTAAAGGTACAGAAATTCCGGATGGTCACTATACAGTCTATTCTCCCACCTTTGGAAAAAGATGATTGGATGTGCTCTATAGATCTTCAAGACGTGTACTACCACATAAAAGTGGACAAACAGTCAAGGAGATTCCTTCGCTTCCGTGCGGGAACCAGTCATTATCAGTTCCGAGTACTGCCGTTTGGACTCTGTACAGCCCCAGAGTGTTCACAAAGTGCATGGCAGTCGTCACAGCATTCCTACGACTACAGGGATTCCAGGTTTTTCCATGTTTAGACGACTGGCTCATCACTGCCTCCACCAGTCATCTATTAGAAAAAGCCCTGGCTTTCTCTCTTCACACCGCAGTAAGCTAGGCATAACCATAAATTGGCAAAAATCCAGTCTCACCCCGTCTCAATCCACAGAGTTCATAGGGGTCCTCCTGAACACAAAGAACTGCAGAGCATCCATTCCGGAGCACAGAATTCAAAGATTGAGACAGCAATTGATTCCAATCCTCTCAAAGGAGAAATCCTCAGCTCACTCGGTTCTACAACTGTTGGGTTCCATGGCAGCCTCTATTACAGTTGTTCCCCTGGCCAGGTTTCACATGAGGCTTCTACAGTGGTTGCTACTCACTCAGTGGTACCCCTTTCAGCTCCCTCCTTCAGCCGAGATTCGGATAACTCTCAGGTGCAAGCAGGACTTAAATTGGTGGTTGTCTCAGAATCCACTTCAGTGGTCACGTACCTTCTCTCCTCAACAGCCCACGGCCACAGTGACCATGGACACCTCCCTGATCGAGTGGGGGGCCTATTTCAGGGAAAGATTGTCCAAGGTACGTGGTCCGAAATGGAGGCCCATCTGCATATAAATGTTCTGGAGTTGAGGGCTGTGCTTCTGGCGTTGCAAGCATTTCATCCCCTGTTGCTGTCTGGGACCATTGCCATTCAATCAAACAACAATGCAGTGGTCTGGTACATCAACAAGCAAGGTGGAATGAAGTCTTATCCCCTTTCCCGAGAGGCTATGAGATTATGGCAATAGGTGATGGCTACCAACCGCTTTCTTCTAACAACGCACATCCCCGGGAGTTCCAATGTGATAGCAGACAGACTCAGCAGGTGCATTCTTCAACCTCATGAGTGGTCCCTGAATCCCTTGATAGCGGTGGAGATTTTTAACTGCTGGGGTCTTCCTTGCTTCCCCAACCAACTACAAATGCAGCAATATTTTCCCCCTGATTCCCCCTCGGGGACAGTCACTTAGGGAAGCTGTAGTCCACGATTGGCCCTCAGGTCTACTTTATGCATTTCCTCCTCTTCCCCTCATTCCCCAGGTCCTGAAGAAAGCCCGCAGGTTGAAAAACAAATTAATCCTCATAGCGCCATTTTGGCCTCGTCAGATTTGGTTCCCCTTTCTGTGGCCTCACCTGCTAGATCAACCGTGGACTCTCGATCCAACCCCAGACTTGATCTCCCATCCACAGTACCTGATTCACCCCAACCTAAACAGCCTAAAGCTCACAGCTTGGCTCCTCCACTTCCAGTGATTGCCAGGCAGAATGATCTATCCTTACCTGTACGTGACATCCTCATTGCATCTCATAAGCTGTCTATCAGAAATACATACCTCAGCAAGTGGAAGAGGTTTACTATTTGGCTAAAAGAAAAAAAGATGGATAATTTCTCAGCACCAATGCTCGTAGTGCTAGAATATCTGTCTGATTTATTCCATTCTGGTCTTTCTGCTTCCACAATCAGAGTGCACTTGGCCGCCATTTCTAATTTCCACAATGGGGTCCAGGATTCTTCTCTCATGTCTCACAAATTATGCAGGTCTTTCATAAAAGGCATTTTTCATCTAAAACCTCCCTTTAGAGAACCCACTCAACCATGGGATTTGGCTTTAGTCTTGCAAGCTTTGACAACGTCACCCTTCGAACCAGCTTCTTCTTGTGACTTCAGATACTTGTCCTGGAAGACTTTATTCTTAGTTGCTTTTACTTCTGCCAGACGTATCTCCGAACTTGAAGCCTTGTGCATCAAGAAGCCATATCTGACCTTTCATAAGGACAGAGTGTTATTGAGAACTAATCTTACCTTTTTGCCCAAAGTGATTTCTGACATGTCCATTAACCAAACCATTGAATTGCCAGTTTTCTTTCCCGATCATTCAAACACAGAAGAGTATTGCCTACATACTCTAGACATTCACAGACAACTTTGTTTCTACTTGGACAGAACTAAAGCTTCTCACAAGTCAGATCAGCTTTTTTTGGCTTTTTCTGGACCTAGATTAGGATGTGCTATTTCCAAGGTCACGTTGGCTAAATGGTTGAAAGACTGCGTGACCTTTATTTACAGCAAGCATGATGTTCAGTTAACTACCACTGTCAAGGCTCATTCTACTCAGTCAGTAGCAACCTTAGCAGCTTTCCAGGCTAGAACTTCTTTACATGACATTTGTGCAGCTGCTACGTGGGCTAGACCACATACCTTCATCAGCCATTACAAATTAGATCTGGCTTCCAGGGGAAGAGCATCATTTGGCTCTATGGTGCTCAGGAATGTCCTTCTATGAGGGCCTCCCAAGAAATAAGGTAGCTGGGGACTCTGTCCCATGTGTAAGGAATGAACGAGAATTAACATCATCAGATAAAGAAGTTATGTCTTACCATAACATTCCATCTGTGATGTTGATCCTCATTCAGTCATTAAGACCCTCCCTCCATCCCCCTCCTGAGGCTTATAGTGGATCTCACCTTCTGATTCAGATAGGTCAGTTGACCAGAGGTAGCCTCTACCTTCTTTTGACTTGCAAACTCAATCTGAGGTAACAGGGAGAGGGGAATTATGGGTAAGAGTTTAGCTCAAGAGTTTGTGGCTGACTCGAGCTTGGAAAATGGCAGGCTTGGTTCCGAGGTCAGAACCAATACCCATGCGTAATGACTGAACAAGGATCAACATCACAGATGTTACATTATGGTAAGACAACTTCTTTTTCATCTTTCCTGCTGTCATTTCCATGCCTACAGATAAGCCATCCAAACTGCTTTCCTCTTCCAAAATTTTGTTTTCTAACAAGGGCAGCCATGCTGTTGAGAGGTATAGAGGAAAAAAGTGCATACTTCTGCTACTTTGGCTTAGAGGGCTGTAGATCAGATTGCAAGTGAAGTGTGCCCATATAAATTCCAGACACGTGCACTCCCTAGTGCCATTTTGTAAGAGCAACCACAGTGAGAGCATGCATGATCGCAGTTGTTAGTTTTTACATAAGTTACTTAAGTTAGAGTTAGTAAACCTTTATAGTGATGTGTTTGTTTAGAATAAAGCTGCTTGAACAAAACCCACAAAGACTCTTCTATTGTGTCCAAAGTAGGAGAGCGACGTGGTGTCAGAACTGAAATTGAAGATAATAAAATCCAGAGCCATGAAGTGCAGAGATGACAGTGAAGGTAAAACCAAGAGAAATGAGCACAAAAAAGCCAGAAAAGAATCAAAGGTAAAGAGAAGTAGCACAAACTGTTTGTTTGATAAAGGAGATAAAACGGAGCATTACAAGGGCACAAACCACATTATTCAACAAGCGGAAGGCAAGAAAAGTTTGTAAGTTTGTTTGCTAAAAACAATGTTTAAAATAAAGGTATTTGTTGAAACAACAGTAAGCAAAACAAGCATGTTTAAAGCAAAACTAGCATGTGTAAAGTAAAGCGAGTGTGTTCAAAGCAAAACTGGGCATGTTTAGAGTAAAACGAGCACAAGAAAAGTAAGTTAGGTATGAAAAAGGCTTAACCGAGCAAAATGAATATAATAAGGTAAAACGAGAAAAAAAAGGGCAGATTAAGCAAAAATAAAGCAAGGCAACTGCATGCATTTTGGCAAAGTGCTATGTTCTGGCATAACTATGACTTCATATTGTATCAAGGGTATAAGTAAAGTTATTAGAAGTATCTCAAAGTGTGAAAAAGTGCTTACAGTGTGTACCTATTACTGTGCGTGTGTTTCAAAGAGTTTATCGTGTACAAAGTACAACTATTTTGTGAAATACAGTCAAAGTAAAGCCATTTCAAAACATTTCGTGTGCTGGATCTGTCTATTCTCAAAGTGCCACCATTACAGAGTGTTTCTTGCACTGTAAAGAGTTGCCTAGCAAGGTACCACCATTTTGGGGACAATTCAGTGTGCTGTATGGAGTTATTTGCAAAGTGCAACTACTTTGAAATATTATTGAGTTTTGGGCAAGAGAGGTCCAGTTTATTCACATCATGCAGTTATTTGATATGTTTCTTACACTGATAAGAGGTGACTTACTGCAAAAACAATATTACAAGACTATTACAGTTCCTGATAGTTTATTTCACTCGCATTGTAAAGTTGTTTGAGATGTTTCGTAAAATGATGATAAATGACTTTAGCATTTAGACTTCCAAACAATATTACAAGAGTGTTAAACCACCCGAGAAGTTTATTTCACAAAGTCCAATTATTCAAAGGTACTACAAGTTTGTTCATTAGCATTATTTCGAAAAGCCCAAAAGAAATACATTTAGATACAAGTACTGGCATAAGTTTCTGGCATATGTGCATGAGTGTATGTTTGTGTTTATTTGCAAAACCCTCCACTGGTATGTGTTTATATGGCAGATGGATTTCAAAAACCCATACCACTTGTGTTTGATCAGAATATTGTAGAGAACTGTAGAATATTTGAGAAAGGGTACAATATTTTTACAGAAGCAGCTTATGCAGATAGAGATGTACGCACCAGGGCATTCATTTTTCTAAAGCTATCTGAGTCAGAGGCCATAGAAAGAGAGCGTTCATTTGTGTATGCATCTGCAGTATACGAAGGAAAAGGTGAAAATCATTATATTGTTGTATAGGCTAAATCAAGGGAAGACCCAGAGTGTTTGAAGCTTAAGTTCCGAGAAATGTGTAAACCCCAGACAAATATTACATTAGAGAGGCATTTGTTTTACGCAACAGATCAGAAACCAGGGGAAACATTTGCAGCTTATATAACTGACCTGAGAAACATAGCTAAACATGTCGGTTTGGTGACTTAAAAGATAAGTTGATAAAGGACAGGCTTGTGTGTGGTATTAACATTGCTGCTGTGAGAAAGATTTTGCTTCGTGACAATGATGCAACATTGAGTAAAGCCATTGAGATTTGTCAAATCAATGAGTCGACAGAAAAACACGAGTGTGTTTGCAAGTGACAAGAGCATGAGTTTAGTTGGCTCCATAGTAAATGTAGATAGTATGCAACACATGGCAGACAAAAGTAGGTCCAAGCACGTGACATCTACGAGATTTCCAGGGAAGACACGTAGCTTTCCAGCAAGTTCTAAGAAAGGAGCACACTCCAGCTCAATGCAGTACAAGGATGAATAAGCAAAATCCAAATCTAGCTTTATTGTTAATTGTCGCAATTGTGGTGCAAATCATGAGTCTAAAAGAAAGAAGTGCTTAGCATATGGTCAGCAATGCTACAAGTGTAAAAAATGGAACCACTTTCAAAAGTTTTGTAAATCAAATAAGCCTCACATAGTTGTAAAGAAAGGTCACACAAAGAAGCAAGTTGATCAAGTAGAGCCGAAGCAGTCAGCTTTCTATGTTGATGGTGTATCAGTACTTGATGAAATAGTTGATGCAGTGAATTTATTAACAAGAAGCGAGGTGTTTTGTACTGTCCGGATTAAGGAAAAATCCACAGAGCTCAAAGTAGACACTGGTTCAAAGTGTAATATTATATCAGCAGACACATTTGCTAAAGTGAGAACTAATGAACAACTCAATTTAGCCAGTAGTTCAAGACTTGTTGCATATGGAGGTGAAGAAATTCAAACTGAAGGTTCAGTGATGCTTTCATGTTATTTGGCCGAAAACTGTTACAACTTGTTGTTCTATGTAGTCTGAAAACCAGTGCAATGTTTATTGGGTCTCAAAGGCAGTTTAAGAATGAATCTGCTTTCATCTGAAGTAGTTACTTCATTTGTTCTGCAAACTGTGGGTCTCGGATCCGATCTTGGATCCAAGCCGGCAGCTTTACTAGCTAAAAGATCCGAGCTCCTAGCTCCTCCCCTTAAAACAACTCCAAAATACTTGACTGTTAAAAATGACCAAGATGGGACTGCAATTAATAAAAAAACTGTTTTATTGTTAGCGCTTTTGGCTCGGTCACCACCAAGCCTTCTTCAGACAAAACAGTATGAAGCATTCAGTTAAGATTTAAATACAAAAGTTAATTAACTCTCAATCAGTACTTAAAAGAGCAATGCCCAAATTTTACACTGAATTTTGAAGTTAAAACTTTAAAACTTTAAAATGCTTAACTTTCTTACCACTCTCCATGCATACTTATAATATGTGAAATTAATGATCAGATTAATAGTCACAATAATAGTTATAATATTAATAATAATAAACAATAATAAACAATAAAGAACTAAAATATTGACCTACCTATATATTATTTTACTAAATTACCCCAATGTAATATTATCCAATGTGAAAAATAGAAAAATAATCAATTCATATAAACAATATTGTATAAATACAATTATAAAGTGTTGTTCTAAATATTTATTCTACCTATTCAGTGCTAGCAATTTCAAGATACATTTGATGGACACAGTTTCATTTAAACCTGGATATGAATGAGCATTATTTATAATTTGCCAGTTATGAAACCTGACAAAGGTGGGGGTCTGGTTTTTATGGATCAGCAGTTTTATAACGAAAGAATAGAGGAACAACTAAACACACACACTTATAGTCAAGTTTCTCGAAATGAGGTCAATGGTGCATATAGCAGAATTAAACAAACCATTGAAGACCTATTTATAGAATCATCTATTGATATTAATCAACACCAATTTTTATCCATGTCAGCGCCTGTGATTCCTGCAGTTTTTGGCACTCCAAAAATTCATAAATCATTAGTAGAACCACCATTTAGAATAATAGTAGATGGACGTGGTTCAATTACTTATGGATGTGCCAAATTTGTGGATAATCTATTAAAACCATTTTGAACACAGAATCTCAAATATGTAAAGATTCGTGGTCTTTTTTACAAAGCATAAACAAGTTAAAATTCAATCAGAACAGTATATTTTTAACAATAGATGTTAAAGATCTCTATACGGTGATTCCACACGATTTAGGCATTGAATGGATTTCTGAATTTCTGGTAACTAAAAATGTTGACCACAACAGTATTTATTTAGTGACCACCCTGCTAGATTTAATTCTGACTAATAATTACATGACCTTCAACAATAACTTTTTCTTGCAAAAATCAGGAGTGGCCATGGGTTCTCCCTGTGGTGGCAGTTTTGCCAATATGGTCATGGCCCATTGGGAGCATACTCGCTTGTTCAAAATCCCCCTTTTTCAAGCAACATATCTTGGTACACTAGGTACCAAGATGATATGTTCTGTCTGTGGGAAGGTGATTCCATAGACATTCCATTGTTCATTGATGCCATATCAGAATCAACTTCTTTCCTAGAGTTTACCTACGAAATAGGGGTGGATTCCATCAATTTTCTAGATATTTGTCTAGAAAAAGATAAAGTTAAACAAGGTTTTAAAAGTAAAATCTTTAGAAAACCCACTTATTCGAACGCTTTTTTGCACTATACTAGTTGTCATCCCACTCATCAAAAGCTTGCTGTAATCAAAGGTCAAATGGTTAGGGCAGCACGTATGATTTCTGACAACTTTGATTTTGAACAGGAATGTAATTTGTTGCAAAGTATGTTTCTGAATAGGGGTTACCCTTTGTATTTGATAACAAGTATCAGGAATGAAGTAGAACATAAAAGGGAATCTGGACATTTTACACCATTATTAAGCTTCCACAATAACTTGCTTCCAAATACGCCTAGGGAAGTTTCACTTGATGACAACTCTTGTGACAACACTATTAAAGAAAGCATTGCAGGGCCTATAAACCTTCACAACAAAAGCTCTTATCAAACAAGCTTTTTACATACTTATTCACTTGATTATAATTACATCAAAGATATCTTATTCAAAAATTGGACCCTAATTAAAAGTAATGAACATCTCTTGGAAATCTTGGGTGATAAACCCAAGTTAACTTATAGAAGAGGTCCTAATTTAAAAAATATCTTCGAAAAAAAGCATAACATTTGTTTGACACATTCAAACATCAGAGGGATGTTCAAATGTGGTTGCTGTTCACAATGTAAACATATACTTGTGAGTAATGTGTGTACCATCAATGATAAAAAATATGTTCTTAATTCTAAATTTAATTGTGACAGCAAAATAGTGACATATGCAGCATTATGCCAACAATGCAACGCGTTTTACATAGGTAAAACGGAAAGAAAGTTTAGGCAGCGAGTATATGAGCATTCTTATGCCATTAGTAAAATGGACCCCAATAATGCTTTGGCAAAACATATTACACAACATCCAGCCCATTCATTTAAGTTCATCATCTTACAACAAAGAACTTTAGACATCAGAGGAGGTCCTTGGCAATTGAAGCTCGAGCTAGATGAACTGAAATGGCAAATCATTACTAATGCTCATTCATATCCAGGTTTAAATGAAACTGTGTCCATCAAATGTATCTTGAAATTGCTAGCACTGAATAGGTAGAATAAATATTTAGAACAACACTTTATAATTGTATTTATACAATATTGTTTATATGAATTGATTATTTTTCTATTTTTCACATTGGATAATATTACATTGGGGTAATTTAGTAAAATAATATAAAGGTAGGTCAATATTTTAGTTCTTTATTGTTTATTATTGTTTATTATTATTAATATTATAACTATTATTGTGACTATTAATCTGATCATTAATTTCACATATTATAAGTATGCATGGAGAGTGGTAAGAAAATTAAGCATTTTAAAGTTTTAAAGTTTTAACTTCAAAATTCAGTGTAAAATTTGGGCATTGCTCTAAGTACTGATTGAGAGTTAATTAACTTTTGTATTTAAATCTTAACTGAATGCTTCATACTGTTTTGTCTGAAGAAGGCTTGGTAGTGACCGAGCCGAAAGCGCTAACAATAACACAGTTTTTTCATTAATTGCAGTTTACTCTTATCGCTTCCAGCTCCTCCCCTTACCCATAATCACCTGCTACATACTCCCTTTCCCCAGATCTCATTTGCCGCGGCTGAGAGAAGCTTCAAGTGAAGAGCTCCTAGGCGTGGGTGAGAACTTTCTGGTTCATCAAACCTTAATAAGTCAGATTTAGATATTTTTTGTTGTGTGTGTGTGTTTATTAGCGCCCTAGTCGTCGTATATTATTATTAGTTTAAATTTTTTTGTGGTAATTTTTGCCTTAATTTTTATTTCCCTCCCCCTTAGTGTGTGAGTGTGTTGTGTATTATGGCTGAAGGGCCCAAAGCCATATTCTCTAAGTGCACTTAGTGTGGCCATAAGCTTTCCCCAGCTGATGGCCACACTCAGTGCGTTCTTTGTGTGGGGGTGGCCCATTTGTCCACCAGCTGCCAAATTTGTGCAGCATTTAACCCTCGGGCCACCAGGGATAGGAGGAACAAGTTAATCCTGGTAGGATTATTACCACAGGATTCTTCTTCCTCCTCTCCTTCTAAGACATAGGCTGCGACTGCAGCCCCTGGGCCTTTGGACCCCCCTACCCTGTCTGGGACTCAACCTCCCTCAGATTCTCAGGGTCAGGGGGACTCTTCTTCCTCCTCTAGGGAGAAGAGGCACAAAGACAAAGAAAAGCACAAAAGTCACAAGAGGCAGGCTGATATTCACCCCTCAGCCCCGCCATCTAAAGTTTGAGTCCCTCTATGAGGGCCTCCAGATCCTCCGCCTCTCGGCTCCATTCGCCTTGTTTGTCACCGGAGCAGGAGGAGGAGTATCGGTCTTTGAGGCGGCCCTCCCGGCCCGCCTTGACGACCTCTTCTAGATCGACAAGGAGCCTGACCAACGCAGACATGGATCGGATGATGCTCGATTTTTGCAGACTCAAATGCAGATGGGGGTGCTCTTGCCTCCCCCCTCCAGGGGGGAGAGCAGCCCCCTTCTTTGCCCCGATAGCTCCTTCTCTGACCCAGTTTGGGGTTTCGGAGTCGTCGGATCTGGGCCATTTTGGAACCGGGGAGTTGTCGGCGCCGACAGTACCAGTTACTTCGACGCCGACTTTACCCTCGAGCTTGTCGGATCCTGGCTCTCGGGGCAGAGAGCCGACCGTCGGATCCGTGGGGGTAGGTTTGTCTTCGGCTTCATTCAGGTCAGAGCACACTTCCCTCTCAGTCCGACCACTTCGGCTCAGACACCGATCCCTACCTTGGAGTCAAGGGGGATGCTTTTGGAACCTGGGGAAAGTGGTTCGCCTTCGTCGTTTGAGGTAGTGGAGAGGGTTCTGTCGAGATCTTCCAGATCCCTGGTCCGGGTGATGGATCCTTCCCTACCCCCCTATGCATTTGGGTCTATCCTCCATCATCCAGCCACTGGGACAGCCTGTGCCAACACTCCAGTTAGTTCCCTTAGAGGAACAGGACCCTGTGGGCGAGCCCTCCTTAGATAGCCCCACCGAGGAGGTCCCTCGCAAACGGAAGTGCAAAAGGAGGCACCCTTGGCTCCCCTGAGTCCCTCACGGAAGACACAGATTTGGATGAAGGGGAAGGTTCCCCTAGATCACCCCATGAGGATGTCTCCTATGGAGACATCATGGAAATGTTGCGAATTAGAGGAGGGTGGTCTGCCCAAAAACCTTCCTCAGACGAGTCTGTTTTTCTGGAGGCATTTGATGCAGGCCCGTCTACCTCCTGGGTGTCCTCCCCGGCTGACCCCCTGGTAGACTTAATTACTACCAGGGCGTGGAAGGAACCGGACACCGTGGAGTCAATTCCAAGAAGGCCAGATAAAATTATTAGTCCTCCCTCAGATAGGCAGGCTTGGTCTAAGGGTTCACCAGTAGATGCCATGTTGGTGGCGGCCGCCACAAAGAAGGAACTAGCACAGGAGAGTTCCTCAGTCCATCCTCCAGATAAGGAATCTCGGACATTGGACCGCATTGGAAAGTGGATGTTTGCTTCAGCTACCTTTTCTAGAAGGGCGCTGAACTACATGGCACACGTCATCAGACTCCAGTGAGACTTAATAAAGGAATACACCGGGGCTCCCCCGGAGTCCATGACGGCCGAGGATAAGAGGGCTTTCTGGACTTGCATGGCCACTCTGAAATCTATTTCTAACATGTCTATGCAGCTATTCTCCCATGCCACAGGGGGAGCAGCTAGAGCTAGCGGAGCAGGGGTCGCCTTGTGGCATCATGCCTGGCTCCGCCTTTGCAATTTTGCGGAACCCTTCAAGGCATCCTTCATGAACGCGCCTTTTGACGGTTCTTCGCTCTTTGGCAAGACCGTCCGTGAGACGCTGGTCCAAAGCGAGAAGGACGGGAAGACACTGTCTGCCGTCGGAGTCCGTTTCTCTAATCTTTGGAATTCATAGGGGCCAAAATAGATACTCACCTCTCTCAGGCCCTTTTAACATCAGAAAGATTGAGCAGTTTGTCACGTCATGTTATGGCACTTCTTCAGTCCCCAGCTCCATCAGCAGAATTAGTCCTGAGAGCGCTAGGCTGTATGGCAGCAGCAATCATTCTTTCCCTGCACGCACGTCTGTGAATGAGAATTCTTCAGTGGACCCTTCAAGTCCAATGGTCTCTGTTGCTACACCCCTTAGACACTCCTATTCCCTTGAGCAAGGTTTGCAGGGACTCCCTCCTCTGGTGGCTTCGCTCACGGGAGCTGCAAGAAGGGAGACCCTTTGTGATGCCTCAACCCCAAGCCATGTTGACCATGGACGCTTCTCGCCCCGGGTGGGGTGGGGGCATTCTATGGGCAGAACCGTCCAAGGCACGTGGACTCCCTTAGAGACCGCTCTGCATATCAGTGTCCTGGAGATGAGGGCGGTGCTTCTAGCATTGCAAGCTCTTCATGATCTTCTTCCCCTGGGGACTATTGCAATACAGACAGACAACATGGCGGTAGTCTGGTACATAAACAAACAGGGAGGGACCAGATCTTATCCCCTTTGTCGGGAGGCCATGAGAGTTTGGGAATGGACGATATCCACCAACCATTTTCTGATAGCAACCCACATTCCGGGCCGGTCCAATGTTCTTGCAGACAAGCTGAGTTGCTTGATCCTCACACTTTACGAGTGGTCTCTGAACCCGTCAGTAGCGAAACAGATTTTCCTCAAATGGGGTCGACCTTGCTGCGATCTTTTTGCTTCTCCGTCAAACACGAAGTGCAGCGAGTTTTTCGCTCTAATTCCCCCACCAGGAGAGAGCCCCAGAGATGCTCTGGTTCACGCTTGGCCACCCGGTCTCCTCTATGCTTACCCCCCTCTTCCTCTCATGGCAAAATTCCTACAGAAAGCACGTCAGTTGGGGAGCAAGGTTATCCTCATAGCCCCATTCTGGCCTCACCAGATCTGGTTCCCTTATCTGCGGTCTCACAGTGTAGTTCCTCCTTGGATTTTGGATCCCATCCTGGATCTGATTTCACATCCTGCAGGATTGCAACCCCCAAACCTGGAAAACCTCAAGCTCGTGGCTTGGTTGATCCAGTTCCACTAATGGCAAGGACACCCGGTATCTCCTCACCAGTGAAAGCCATTCTGGTAGCAGCGCACAAACTTACTACCAGAAAAATTTACAGTAGTAAGTGGAAGCATTTTTCCATCTGGGCTAGAGACAAGGGTTTGGATCCTTTTACCGTCCCTATCCCGACTGTTCTTGAATTCTTGTCACATATTTTTCATCAAGGAGCCAGTGCATCTACAGTTAAAGTACAGTTGGCAGCCATCTCTCATTTTCACATAGGAGATGAGCTGGGATTGTTAGCGTCCGCAAAAATATGCAAAACATTTTTGAAAGGAATTTTTCTGTTGAAGCCGCCAGTTAAGACTGCGGTTCCACCATGGGATCTGACCTTGGTTCTGCAGGCATTAATGAGTCCACCCTTCGAACTGGCTGCCTTGGTTCAGTTAAAATTTTTATCCTGAAAAACAGCCTTTCTGATTGCTATTATGTCAGCCAGGAGGGTTTCAGAACTTCAAGCGCTTTGCATGAGACCCCCTTATCTAATTTTTCATAAGAATAGAGTGTCTCTCAGGACTAACCCCTCCTTTCTGCCCAAAGTGGCCTCTGAATCAAATATTAGTCAGTCGATTAATTTACCAGTGTTTTTTCCCAACTTCCAGAACAAAGGGGAATATAAATTACACAAATTGGACATACATAGACAACTGCACTTTTACTTGCACAGGACGAAGGCTACTCGCAGGTCTGAACAATTATTTGTGTCCTTTGCCAAACCATTCTTAGGTAAGGCTATTACTAAAGTTACTTTAGCAAACTGGATTTCACAATGCATCATCCATGCTTATTTAGCCTCAAGGAAACCTGCTCCTTCCGGAGTCCATGCCTATTCAACTCGTTCCGTAGCTACTTCTGCAGCGTTTTGGTCCAGAGTTCCTCTGGATGATATATGTTCAGCAGCTACTTGGTCCTCTTCTCATATATTCATTTCTCATTATAAATTGGATATGATATCCAGGAGTAGGGCTTCCTTTGGCTCCGTAGTGCTCCGGAATATCCTTCCTTGAGGACCTCCCAGGGTTTTTTTTAGGTAGCTGAGGACTCTGTCCCACAGGTTGCAGAACAAATGAAGTAACTACTTCAGATAAGGAAGTTATGTACTCACCATAACGTTCTATCTGAGTAGGTACTTCATTTGTCTGCAACCGACCCCCCCTCCATGCCCCCTATCCAGTATCATGCTTCCTGACTATGAATGACATTTGTTCATGCAGTTAGGCAGTAGGTTATGGTCCTCGGTCGAGAGTCTTGGTTGTTAGTATAGGCAAACTCGATCTGGGGAAAGGGAGTATGTAGCAGGGGATTATGGGTAAGGGGAGGAGCTAGGAGCTCGGATCTTTTAGCTAAAGCTGCCGGCTCGGATCCGAGATCGGATCTGATACCCACAGGTTGCAGACAAATGAAGTACCTACTCAGATGGAACTTTATGGTGAGTACATAACTTCTTTTTTAATAAGGAAGTCCATCATGTAAGTGCATTTCTGAGTTCTAATTTTTCTGAAGCCATTTTCTCAGAGTATGCTGATGTTTTCGATGACAAATTAGGCAAACTTCCAGTTGTGTATTCCATGAAGTTAGATCCAGAGATCACTCCTATAGTCAGACCAGCAAGAAGAATTCGGATAGCTATGTAAGATAACGTTAAAACTCAGATGGATAAAATGGTGCAGCAAAGTGTGATTTGTCCAGTTACAGAACCAACTGAATGGGTATCGCCCATGGTGGGAGCTCACTAAAAAGGCTCAGACAAAATCAGAATATGTTTTGACCCAAGAGATCTGAACAAACCATTAAAAAGACCATATCATCCAATGCGCACAGTCGAAGAAATTGCAGCCTTAATACTGAATGCTTGATCGCAAATCCTCATTTCTAACTACTTTTGGTACTGCATTTGGCAGATACAGATTCCTAAGAATGCTATTTGGAGTAAATTCTGCAAGTGACATTTTTCAGCATGCAATGGAGCAAATTTTTTCAGGTTATCCTTATTCCATAATAGTAGATGATTTATTGGTTGGAGGCAATGGTGAAGCAGAGCATGATAGAAACCTCAAGAAAGTTCTAGATAGAGCACGTGGAGTAAACTTGAAGCTCAAGCCTCTGAAGTGCAAATTCAGACTTCCAGAAGTTACATATGTAGGAGATTTGTTTAGGATTACAGGCTTGAAACCAGACCCGACCATGCATATAGCTAATCTTTTGATGTCAGCACCAGATAATGTACAAGCTCTACAACATTTTTGAGCCATGGTCAACTATCTAGGCAAGTTTATACCAGACGTCAGTGAGTTGACAGCACCTTTAAGAGAGCTAACACACAAAAATGTTGTATGGTCATGGTTGGGACAGCACCAGAAGGCATTTGAAGACCTTAAGCAGAAAATTGCCACCCCACCTATATTAAGATACTATGATGTAAACAAACTAGTTACTCTTTCCTGTGATGGTTCAAAATTTGCACCTACATGCAGTTATACTTCAAGAGGCCAGACCAGTAGCCTATGCATCTAGAACACTTACCCAAACTCAGATGCAGTATGCTCAAATTGAGAAATAAATTTTGGCAAAAGTATTTGCATGTTCTAAGTTTCAAAATTATATTTATGTCGAGCTATTCAGATTGAGACTGACCACGAACCTGTAGTCACTGTTCTAAAGAAGCCTATGTATTCCGCTCCAGCGAGATTGCAAAGAATGATGCTTAAATTGCAAAAGTACAATTTAAAAATGGTGTACACGAAAGGCAAATTGCTTTATTTGGCTGATACCTTATCCAGATCACACAGAAATATGACAAAACAGCTTGATGCAGAGAATTTTGACTTTGATGTGATGGCAGTGCATAATTTTTCTACCAGTAGACTTGATGAGTTAAGAGAACACAGAGTGATCCAATTTTGCAGAAGCTCACTCACTACATTAATGTTGGATGGCCATCAAAGCAATCTAGTGTACCACCTGAAGTGCAAACCTATTTTTGCTACAGAGATGAATTGTTGATGGAAGATGGCATTATTTTCAAAGGTCCTAAAATTGTTGTTCCTGCTTCCTTAGAACAAGAATATATCCAGATTTTACATCGCTGTCACCCAGGGTTCGCTTCCGCTAAGAGAAGAGCGAGAGAATTAGTATTTTGTCCTTCATTACCAAAATACATTGATAAAGTACTTTCATCTTGCTCAGTATGCAATAATACTAGACTGCATTTCAAAGAGGACCACTTCAGCAAAGTCCATTTCCTGAACTACTGTGGTCAACAGTTGCAGCTGATATCTCTGAGTGGCACAATCAACATTACTTGAGTGGCACAATCAACACTACTTAGTTTTGGTAGACTCTTATTCGAATTGGTTTGAGATTGCTCCACTACCTAACCTAACATCCACCGCTGTTATTACTAAGCTGAAATGTCATTTCATAATTCATGGTAGTCCACAGAAACTTATTTCTGACAATGGTATTCAATTTACTAGCCAGTTTGGGAAATTTGCAAAAGACTGGGACTTTGTACATGTTACTAGTAGTCCTGAATATCCCCCGTCAAATGGTCTATGCTGAACGTGCAGTACAGAGTGCAAAGCAGTTACTTGAAAGGTCAAAACATGACAATACCAATGTGTTCTTAAATTTTGCTTAATCTCAGAAACATACCTCATGATGATATTCTTGGTTCACCTGCTCAAACACTGCTTTCCAGACAAACTAGAACTTTGCTACCCATTACTTCCAGTTTATTGAAGCTTAAACCTAAGAACAGTAAAACCATCAAGGCAAAATTAGTTAAGAAGCATACTATTCAGAAATCTAGTTACGACAAATCGAGCAGATTACTTTGTCCATTGAGGGAAGGAGAGACAGTACAAATCCAGACAACGAAAGCTTTTGATCGAATTGGACAGATTACAGGCATCTGTACTGAGTCAAGGTCCTACTTGGCAGATTCAGAAGGTGTAAAATATAGGAGGAACTGGAAACATGTTTTTCCTGTATCAGAATCATCCTCATCATCACAACATTGTTTATGTGATGCAGACTTCAAATCTAAGAGTGAATCAGACAGTTTCCATACCAGAATGTGTTCAAAATTCTGATTCCATTCCAGAAAATGTTCCAGACATTCCACGTCAGACATTTTGCAAAGACAGTTCCAGCTACTAAATTTAATTCCCAGTTTTATGTCACATGATATGAGTGAGAGTCAAAGCCAAGAGTGGACTTGATTGTATATATATATATATATATATATATATATATATATATATATATATATATGTGTACTTAGTGTTGTATAATGCATGACCAAGAATTACCTATGATTTCTGCATGCTAAATAGACTTACAGTGTTATAAGATCTTATTCTCAAAGAGGGAGGATGTAGATCAGAAGGCAAGTGAAGTGTGTTGTATCTTTAAGAAGCATGCCAAGGCTGTATGTGCACATATAAATTCCAGACACGTGCATTCCCTATTGCCATTTTGTAAGAGCAGCCACAGTGAGAGCATGCATGATCGCAGTTGTTAGTCTGTATATAAGTTACTTAAGTTAGAGTCAGTAGACCTTTATAGTGATGTGTTTGCATAGAATAAAGCTGCTTGAACAGAACCCAAGAAGACTCTTCTATTGTGTCCAAAGTAGGAGAGGGACAAGGGCCATTAATTATCACACCCATCTGACCAACTATGCTCTGGCTATTCTTTCCCTGCTGGGGGGTTCGGGGGGGGGTCTGATATGTTTGATTCGGACAGTAAGACTTTTGCTGTTTCTCTTTTGAGTTCTGCCTCTCAGGTAGCTCACCAATCCATTAAACGCAGCTATGGTGCAGCTGATGCCCAATATCCTCTTTTTGACTGCTTATTTCTAGTCTCTTTCCCTTTCAGTTCTTCCTTCAAGGGAATTTCTCCACTCCCTGGGGTACATGGTAACTACCATTCCCATAGTTCCTTTTGCCAAACTTCACATGTAAAAATTTCAGTGGTATCTCAAGATTGTTTGGCTTCAGCACTGCCACCCTCCTGGGTTCTAATCCAGGTTTGCCTTTTCAGGTTCTTCTCCCTACTCAGGTGCTTTACACGGATGCTTCCAATCAAGGTTGGGGAGTTTCCTCCAATAACCTGAAAGTCCAGGGTATTTGGTCCCATAAGCAGGTGTTAGAGCATATCAGCATCAAAGAGGTGAGGACTCCTAGCTTTTTAGACCCTTCACTCCCCTTTGGTTCTAGGTCCTCTAAAGTTTTTTATATACAATACCACAATCATGTGGTACATCAGCAAGCAAGGGTGCACAAAATCTTACCTTCTTTGCAAGCTGGCTCTTCAAGGTTTGGATTTTGCTATTTGCCATCACCTGGTTCTTCAGGCTGTTTAGCTCCCTTCAGAGCACAATCTAGAGGCAGGCTATTTCAGCAGGTCCAGGACAAATCCTCACAAATGGATGCTTCACAGGAAGGTATTTCTGGACATTGCACATCAGTGGGATATTCCTCAGATAGATCATGTTTCCTCCCCTCTGAACAGACAACTTCCCCAGTTCTATTCCACAGTGCCATGTCCTTTTGTTTGGGGAGTGGAAGCCATTTCTTTTCCTTAGAAGGGAATGTTTCTGTATGCCTATCCTCCTCTTCCTCTGCTTCCCTGGGTCTAGCACAACATCATGAGGGACATACCCAAAATTTTGCTGGTTACTCCTTTTTGGCCCAGAGAGCAATGGTTCCCCCTTCTCTTTCACATGGCCAGGGGCAGTCATCACAAGTTACCTCACAGGATGGATCTTCTCACACAAGACAAGGGATCCATAATTCACCCTCACTTGTCCACAATTCAATTGATTCTTTGGGTTATAGAGATGTGTTTTCTTTCAGGCACCAATTTTCTAAGGATGTACTTTTGTTTTTGCAAGAGACCAGATAACCCACCAATAGAATGGAAGAGATTTTCTATTTG
This sequence comes from Protopterus annectens, assembly GCF_019279795.1. Classification (NCBI taxonomy): domain Eukaryota; kingdom Metazoa; phylum Chordata; order Ceratodontiformes; family Protopteridae; genus Protopterus; species Protopterus annectens. Next base: position 261,461,614 of record NC_056740.1, on the reverse strand, counting down.
GTGTCTCAAACATGACCTGGACCCCTTTTCTGTGGGGTCCTTACAGTTCTTTTTCATTTGTGTGAATTTCTGATTTGGCATATTCATATATTAACGTTCATTTGTTAGGCATTTCTGCCTGTCTGCCTCTGAGTTTACCTTTGGCTTCTAGTTTTGAAGTCAAATAATTCCAAAAAGGCATCCTTCATATCAGACCTCCAAGAAAGACTACTCCTCCATTTTGGGACTTTAAGTTTGTTCTTGAAAAACTGACTCAGTCCCTTTTTTACCCTGCTTTTTTCTTCTTCCCTGCAGCATTGTTCTTGGAAGACTACTATTAGTGGGTCTTACTTCTGCCAAGAGGGTTTCTGAGCTCCAAGCTTTTATGGTGCTTCCTCTTTTTTTTTTTCCACAAGGACAGGATGTCTCTTTGTACTAATCCTTCCTTTATGCCCAACATGGGTAATCATTTGTCCTTGAATCAGTCCATTCATCTTCCCTACTTTTTTCCTTCTCCACAGACATCAATTGAGAGGGTACTACACACCTTGGATTTACCTAGACAGCTCAAATATTAGTTGGATAATACAAAACACATGAGAAAATCTGAACATTTTTTTTCTTCCTTTCATGCCAAGAAAGTGGGTTTGTCAGTATCTAAGCAAACCATCTCCTCCTGGATTTCCAAGGATGTTTCTTTTTGTTATTCTTTTCATGGCAAGCAGCTTTCCACTTCTGTTTGCACTCATTCTCCTGGCAGTAGCCTTTTCTGGTCCTTTTTCAAGGTCTGGATGCTAGATCCATCTTGAAAGGTGCTACTTGGTCTTGTGTTCATATTTTAACCAAACATTGTAAGTTGGATGTCACTTCTAGGGACAGGACTGGATTTGCCAAGGCTATCCTTCATGGATTTATGGAGGGCTCATCTTTGCGTTCCTCCTCACATATTTACCAATAGTTTTTGCACTCTGCCAATAGTAGAGAAACTGCAGCAGTGATAAGGAAGTACATAATACAGTTGTGCAAAAGTTTACTGTAACAGTAGATGTCCTACTTCTCACTGTTGCAGTATTCTGTCCCCCCTCCTGCCACCTATTATTTTATGTTGTCCTATTTCTTGTCAAGGGGTCCCTATTCCATCCTTACCTCCTTCTGATTCCCTTCCCGGATGTACTTATTATTGCTTTCTGGGGTTGCTCCAGTTCACCTGGGACACTTCAGATTTGAAGATTAGGCATCAATACACCACATGTGAACCTTATACATTGCATGTAGGATATACATCTGATGTACGATGCCTGGAAGGTGTAAAGGCTTTGGTATGCTGGCCAGACATTAGGCTATCCTGGGAAAGATATCCCAAGAGTAAAGAATACTGCAACAATGACAAGTAGGACATCTATTATAATAAGATCTTACACATTTGTACTTTTAGCCATAATCTAAAAAAAGTTAAGGAGTTTCCAAGTTTGTATGATTGTATTCCTAGCTAAATATGATGGTCCCATGGCAGGTGCATAGTATCATCAGAAGTAGCTTGGGGCACACAAACAGTATCTAGTATATTGTTCTCCTAATTAAACACTGAGTGATTTGATCTGTTATGTTACGAATTTAATAATAATTGGGTGTAATTTTTATCAATAGATTAATTATCTCAGTCAATGACTGAATCAATAAAAATTCCTCTAAGAATGCTAATACTTGCTATTTTTAGTTTGAGTATCTTCTTCTTCTTCTTTTTCTTTCGGCTGCTCCCGTTAGGGGTCGCCACAGCAGATCAACTGTTTCCATTTCATCCTGTCCTCTGCATCTTGCTCTGTCACACCAACCACCTGCATGTCCTCTCTCATCACATCCATAAACCTTATCTTAGGCCTTCCTCTTTTCCTGTTACCTGGCAGCTTCATCCTTAGCATCTTTTTTCCCAATGTACTCAGCATCCCCCCTCAGCACATGACCAAACCAACATAATCTTGCCTCTCTGGCTTTGTCTCCAAACCTTCCAACCTGGGCTGACCCTCTAATATACTTATTCCTAATCCTGTCCACCCTCATCACACCCAGTGCAAACCTTAACATCTTCAACTCTGCCACATGCAGCTCTGACTCCTGCCTTTTTGTCAATGCCACTGTCTCCAACCCATATAACATAGCTGGTCTCACTACCCTCTTATAGACCTTCCCTTTCACTCTTACTGGTACTCGTCTGTCACAAATCACTCCTGACACTCTTCTACACCCACTCCATCCTGCCTGTACTCTCTTCTTCACCTCTTGTCCACACTCACCATTACTCTGAACTGTTGATCCCAAGTACTTAAACTCATCCACCTTCGCCACCTCTACTCCTTGCATCCTCACCATTCCTCTAGCCTCCATCTCATTCACACACATACATTCTGTCTTAGTCCTGCTTACCTTCATCCCTCTCCTCTCTAAACCATATCTCCACCTCTCCAGGGTCTCCTCCACCTGTTCCCTACTCTCACTACAGATCACAATGTCATCTGCAAATATCATAGTCCATGGGGCCTCCTGTCTGATCTCGTCTGTCAACCTGTCCATCACCATTACAAATAAGAAAGGGCTCAGAGCTGATCCTTGATGTAATCCCACCTCCACCTTAAACGTATCCGTCATTCCCACCGCAGACTTCACCACTCTCACACTACCCTCATACATATCCTGTACCACTCTTACATACTTCTCTGACACTCCCGACTTCCTCATACAATACCACAACTCCTCTCTAGGCACCCTGTCATATGCTTTCTCTAAAATATCTATTTTTAAATTTCTATTTTTAGTTTGAGTATGAGGTAATTTAATGCTCTCCAGCTGTCTGGAAAGGTCTTCTAAAACAATGAAGGATGCTGAATTTGGATTTTTCTGCTGCAGTTTTTATGTGTAGGAGGTCTAATTCTAGAATGTTTTTCTATTAGCCTTTATGTAGTCCTATACATGTGCAGAGTCTGCATGCCCTCTCTGCAGTTGAGTGAGTTTTAAAGACATACAGATAGACGTGTGTGTGTGTGTGTGTGTATATATATATATATATATATATATATATATATATATATATATATATATATGTATATATATATATATATATGCCTTCTGTGAAGGCTGGGCACCAGGCTGGCAACTCAACACCATAAAAACGCCACTGTCAATCAATCTGCAGACCAGTGACAACTGTGGTGACCCCTAACCAGGAAAAGCCAAAATACATTGCTATACATATATTTAGAAGGTCTCGCTGCTGGCTGATTTACCTGTCAACCAACTAAAAAAAAAATCTGAGAGTTTTTCTGAAGAAATGGGCACATCAGTTATCTACAAGGCTATCTGAGCAAGATCATGTAACAATGGGGATTTGGATGTTTCTCTATTTCCCACTATTGTGGGATCTCACAGCTATAATGTATAGAGATGTAGGGGTGTGTGTTAGAGGAACCTTCTTGGGGAAGTGTAGGGGGATTTGACCCTTGCAAAAACACTGTCTTTTGCACTGTAGTAAAGCCAATGGTGTGGGGATCAATGGAACAGGACTAAATAGTTTAGTTGATTAGTATCCATAACCATTTTGACACAACAACAAAAATGGCTTATAGCAAGAAAAGAAATTAACTTTACCATATTTGGGACTGAATCACTCTGCTTAAACTGTGTTTCAATTTTGATATGGATATCAGAATTTCCAACACACAGACAGGTTTCAAGGACTACCCAGTTTTCTGTTTTAAGATTTTTGCATTTAACAAAGCTACCATTACTTCTGTTAAGAAAGCACATGGTCATGCATGGTTTGTCACTTTTTTGCAAGTAAAATGTGCATAGGTTTAAAAAGACACTCAGCTAGATTCAATAAAGCTTACACAGTCCATTTACACCATGTGCGAGTCACACTGTAGGACACTGTTATAGATTCAGAAAGCGGCGAACAAGGTAAACACTGTGACATGCTAATTACAGCATAAGCAGCTAAATTGTATGCTAATCAAGCAATCCAAGGTGGAAGAGCTATTCAACAAACTATAAAGCAACCGTATAGACTCAGTGCTGGTTTTCCTTGCAAATTCCAAAACCTACTGGAATACAGCCATGGAAAGGATTCTACACAGAAAGAATGTTAGGGGCTGCTGTTGCTTTAATTCATGTGTATGCGCAACAGGCTAAAGTCTATGCTACTGCTGCTGCTAATAGACCAAGGCCAAGAAGAAGATTTTTCAGACCCCATTTAACTTATCACAGTCTACATGACTTGGAAATTTTAGAGTGCTACAAGGTGGATAGAGACACACTACAGGAACTCTGCAACATCTATCATCCTCAACTTAGAACCACTGCAAACCAAGGGGAACCCATATCAGTGGAGACAAAGGTAGTTTTAGCACTTAGAATTTTAGCTACATCTTTCAAAGACCAACAGGGGACATGCTGGGGGTGTCACAAGCATCAGTAGCCAGGATAATCCATAAATTCCTGAATGCTATGCTACAACATGTCAGTGACCACATATGTTTTCCATGTACTCCTGAGGACAGGGCCACAAATATGCAGGAGTTCTACCCTGTAGCAGACTACCCTGAAGTACTAGGTGTCATAGATTGCACACATATAGAAATTAAGGCACCACCTGAGGAACAGGGAAGGCTCTACATAAATAGAAAGGGCTTCCATTCTATTAGCTGACAAGTCATGTGTAATGCCAAGGGAATCATCCTGAACATGTGTGCTGGAAACCCAGGCAGTTACCATGACCCACATATCTGGCACACCTCCCAGCTGTATCAAATGTCCACTAGCAGGGATATCCCACAGGGTCATTTACTGGCGGATGCAGGTTATGCACTGGAGCCATGGCTGATGACACCCATCAAAAATGCAGACAAACCTGCTGAAGAATCCCATAATGAGGTACACAGTCAAACCAGAAATATCGTAGAATGTGTTTTTAGACTGCTGAAGTCATGGTTCCGGTGCCTAGATACATCTGGAAGAGCCCTACAGTACAATCCATGTACATGTACTGAAATATTCACTGTATGTACCATGTTACACAACATCATCATGGGAAAACAGCTTCAGCAGGATCAAGATGGGAATGAGGCACACATCCCACCACCAATGGCAAGGTCACCACAGCCACACACAGGTGAGGAGTCAGAGGGGAAACCATCAGATTCTTTGGGTCTAGGCAGACATAGGCATGCTCAATATGCCCTTGCATTTGCTACAAGACAATGCATAGCACACTCACTCACTACCTAAAGGGCTAAAACCGTCCTCCTACACACATACATGTAGTAACATGGATGCCAAGCAACAGTCACAACCTTTACCAACCCATGTAATGGCTGTGTACTCCTAGCATCAGACAGAGTCAGCCCTGAACTAAAACTGTTGCAACTACTGAACCTGGAGTGTAATAGTTAATAATATGAATGAATGGCATATCCTTGTGTGATGGCCTGTCTTTACCCTGGGCCAGTAATCAAGGAGCCTCAATCCTCGCCACTGACACCTGTGAGAGATGGTCACTGTCACTCGTCCCTCTCTAACATAGATGACAAGCAGGTGAGATATTTCATTTAGATGCTTTAATGCATAGAAACACATCAGGATGGATAACAGCATCATAAAATACAAATGAACTGGTTAACTGACAGACCATACATACATACATACATGCTTATATCTCAGTAGCTTTCGACAAAATGGCAGTCAGGCTCGCACATGCTCAGTATTAATACACTTGTGCAAGCCCTTGGATAGCTACTTAAAGATACATACCCACTCATTGATCTACATCTTGCCTCTTAAAAAGATTGCCCTTGATAAAAAAACAACATTAGAGTTAGACATGCATTATTATAGACATTAGAAACAAAACACAGTGTTGATGTCCAGGTTGCCATGTATCTATTACATGGTCTGGAGATATGACTGGATCTCGTAACATAACAACCTCGATGGAATTTAGCAACAGGGACGGTCTTTGGTGAACGTCTTTTATCAGGAACTTCAGGATTCATCACAGGAACAGGAATATTCTCTGGAACTTCCTCTAGAATTGGAACACCAACAGACAACTCTCTCTGAGATAAAGAATCTTTCTCACAGGCTATGTGCCTTGGTACAGGCTCGGATACCACTCTCAAATGTTTCTGATTCCACCTAAACTCTGCTCCTTGTGATTCTACAATGTATGATCTCGGCTCTGGGCAAATACTTTTTAAGTCACCAATCTCAGTCATAATCATTGGACATTTGCATCCTTACCAATTCTCCTTCTCGTAATGGAGTGAGCAGTTTGCTGGTCATATCACAGTAGGACTTCTGGGTTAAACACTTCTTCAACAGATTGGTTTTCAGTGAACTGTTATTCTTGACTCATGGAATCAGCAATTGACTACTGATTGGTAATGTGGTTCTGGTTTGTCTCGACAGAAGTCTCTGAGCAGGTGTACCAAGATGTTTATTGAGAGGAATACTTCTGAGATTCAAGAGATTCAGGAAAACATAACTGTTGTCTCATTTTTGACTTCTCTAGTAACTGCTTTGCACTTTAAACTGCAAGTTCCGCCAAACCATTTCACTGTGGATACTCAGGGCTACTCGTGACATGAGTAAAGTCCCATTCTTCAACAAATCTTTTGAACTGTTGGCTTGTAAACTGTGTGCCATTGTCAGAAATAACTTTGTGCAGACTACCATGAACTGTAAAATGATGCTTCATCTTAGTAATGGCAGTACTGGATGCTAGGTTAGGAAATAGGTCAATCTTGAACCACCTGAAGTAAGAGTCTACTAACACCAAATAATGTTGACCATTCCACTTGAAAATGTCAGTAGCTACTGTCAACCAAGGTAGTTCAGGAATCTGGTTTATCTGACGTGGTTTCTTCTGTTGATGTGGCTTTGTACTATTACACACAGAACAAGATGAAAGTACTCTCTCAATGTCTTGTGACATAGAAGGCCAAAATACTAGTCCACTCACCGTCTTTTGATAAAGTCGGTTCTTGGGTGATGACAATGCAAGATAGTAATGCACTCTTGTTGCAAGGACTTTGGAACAATTACTTTTGGACTTTCCATAATGATACCATTGTCAGACAAAATCTCATCTCTGTATGGAAAATAAGGTTGCAGTTCTTGAGGTAAAATCGATTGCTTTGATGACCATCCTTGCTGAATAAAGTGGTTGAGCCTTTGTAAAACTAGATCTGTGGCTGTGTGATCTCTCAGCTCATCAAGACATGTGGAAGAAAAAATTCTCATTTCCATGACTTCAAAATCAAGGTTCTCATTCTCATGCTGTTCAGTGGTGTTTCTGGGCGATCTGGATAATGTATCAGCAAGATAAAGAAGTTTGCCTTTCTTGTAGATAAGAGTGAAATTATACTTTTGTAGTCCCAGCATCATGCATTGCAATCTGGCTGGAGCTAAATGCATAGGCTTTCTCAAGATACTGACTAGAGGTTAGTGGTCTGTTTCGGGCTGGATAGGTCTACCATAAACATAATCATGGAACTTCGAACATGCAAACACAATTGCCAAAAGCTCTTTCTTGATCTGAGCATACTGCATTTCAGTTTGGGTAAGAGTTCTTGATGCATAGGCAGCAGGTTGACCCTCTTGTAGAATGACTGCACCAATACCAAATTTCGAAGCATCACATGAAAGAGTAACTGGTTTGTGAGCATCATAGTATCTGAGAGTTGGTAGACCAGCAATTATCTGTTTCAGGACATCAAATGCTCTTTGGTATTGCTCTAACCAAGACCAGGATACATATTTATGTGTCAGCTTCTCTAAGAGAGCTGAATGTTGGCTCAAGTCTGGAATAAACTTGCCTAGGTAGTTAACCATGCCAAGAAAAAGTTGCAGGGCTTGAAGATTGTCTGGAGCTGGCATCTCGAGAATGGCTGTTTGCTTTGAAGGGTGTAGGCCTGAACTAGTAAATAAATGACCAACATAAGTAACCTAATGTAGCTTGAATTTGCATTTCTGTGGGATGAGGTTAAGATTCACTTGATGTGCTCTTTCCAGAACTTTTCTGAGGTTTCTGTCATGCACAGATTCACCATTACCTTCTAGTAGTATTTCGTGTAGTATAATAGCATAAGGATACCCAGAAAAAAATTGCTCCTTTGTATGTTGAAGGACTTCACTCGCAGAATTTACCCCAAATGGCATTCTCAAAAATCCGTACCTGCCAAACGGAGTAGTGAAATTTATGAGCAATGATGATTTCTTGTCAAGCTGAATTTGCCAAAATGAACTCTTTGCATCTAAGACAGAAAAAACAGTGGCAATTGGCATCAAAGTTGCGACTTATTTGACTGTGAACATTGGATGAGGTCTTTTAAGTGCTTTGTTCAAATCTTGTGGATCAATACATATTCTGATGTCATCAGATCTTTTCTTATGAGCTACCACCATGGAAGATACCCATTCAGTTGGAGTTGCAGAACCAACAGGGCAATTCACACCTTGTAGCACCATTTTGTCTAACTTGGCTTTGACTCTGCCCTGCATGGCTATTGGAACTATCCGTGCTGGCCTGATAACTGGACTGACATCTGGATTTAACTTCATGGAGTACACAACTGGAAGCTTCCCTAGTTTGTCTTCAAAAAGATCAGCATAGGTAGAGAAAATACACTGGACAAAATTAGAGTAGTGGTCTTTCAAGCTAACTTGGTGGACTTCCTTATTAAATCAAAGCAGTCCCATTTTCAGATTGTCTGTGATCCCTAATAATGACTGGACATGTCTCTTGACCACATAATATAACAAGTCATAGTTTCTCCCAACAGAGTAACATGAAAGCACTACTGAGCCTTCAGTCTGAATTTCTTCACCACCATAGACAACAAGCTTTGCACTTCTTGCCAAATCAAGCCTCTCACCATGACACACTCTAGCAAATGTTTCTGCCAACATAACATTGCACTTGGAACCTGTGTCAACTTGAGCTCTGTGGGTTTGCCATTTATCCGAACAGTACAAAATACTTAATTCTTTGCTCTTAAATCTACCGCATTGACTGTTTTATGACATGCTGACACTCCATCAACATAAAGAGTGGGATCGCAGCTCTCTAACTGATCAACTCATTTCTTAAAATTTTCCCTTTTAATAAAAGAATGTGGACATTTTGATTTACAAAACCTCTTGAAATTATTCCATTTATTGCATTTGTGGCATTGCTGACCAAAAGCTAAACATTTCTCCCTTGTAGATTCATGACTTCCACCACAATTATGACAGTTGGCAATGAAACTAGTTTGGGGCCCATGCTTTGAGTTTGCTGACTCACTCTTATATTTCAGTGAGACTGTGCAAACTCTGGAATTTGCTGGAAAGCTCTGGAGTTTATCAGTCGGTGCTCCAGGGGTTACAGTTGCAGCCATGTGCTTGGGCCTGTTTCTTTTAACCACATGCTGCATACTATCAGCATGAGCTTTGTCACTGTGCCTTCTAGAGCTGTTCTAATTTGTAATCATATGTGTGTGCTTTTCTGTGAGCTTGTATATCTGAGAAGTGTCAGTGGCCTTATTCAAAGTTAAATCACTGTCACAAAGCAATTTTTTTCTCACAGCATCATCTTTTACACCACACACAAGTCTGTCCTTTATCAACTCATCCCTTAAATCACCAAATCTGCACATTTTAGCCTTATTTCTCAAGTCAGTTATATATGCTACAAAGGTTTCACCAGGCTTTTGATCCCCTGTATAAAATAAGTGCCTTTCTATTATAATATTTGTCTGGGGATTACACATTTCTCTAAATTTATGTTTTAAGCACTCAGGGTCCTCCCTTGACTCAGCCTGTACAACAGTATAACAGTTCTTCCCTGTCTCCTGCATAGATACTTGGTGCATACACAAATGAATGTCCCCATTCTATGGCTTCTGACCTAGCTAAATGAAGCAGAATAAATGCCTTTCTACGGTCATCTTTATTAGAAAATGCTGCCTGTATGAAAATGTCATACTCTTGCTCAAACACTCTCCAGTTCTGTGCAATATTATTGCCAAACACAAGTGCACAGGGTTTTTGAAATCCATCTGCCATGCCCACAAAGTATGCACAAACACACTGAAAATATGGCCCTTGTAATTATGTCTGAACAAACTGTTCTGAGAGCTTGTAATAACATTCAAATGCACAATACACTCTTCTAAATACTGTACTTTGTGAAATATGCTCTGTAATGGCTGAATTTTGTGAATAACTTTACTGTAATACTGCACACACTTTATACACTTCTGATAACTTGGATATCTTTGATTAGTACGAAAAATATGTGCTCAGCAGAAATGTGGTCTTCTCCTCTTATTTTATTCGTTTTATGCAATTCAGACTTTATTTCAAACATTTTCTGTAGTAATTTGAATATTTTTATCAATATCAGCTATATCAGTTACTGTGAATATCATTTAGAGCATTCTATATGCCTCATTTCATATTTTGCAAATAAGAAATAGTTTTGAGCAAGTTGTAATATCTGAAATTCATTTCTGACCTGTTTATGAATTATAAGTGCAGTAGGGATAATTCACTCCTGTATATTCCTCCAGTGCAGACAGGGTGCCTCTCGGACTCAAATGGAAGAAACTGAAACTCTTTCTGTCAACAAGTTGTTTTGGCCATTGCTTCTTTTAACATCATGAGCAGTTAAATATGCCTGTGAGACCATGTCCTTTTAGACATGACACTTTTAACACCATGTCACTCGTACCTCTCTCACATAGATGACAAGCAGGCAGGGTATTTCATTTAGAAGCTTTAATACATACAAACACATCAAGATATATAGCATCATAAAATGCAAACAAACTGGTTAACAGACAGACCATACATACCTACATGCTTACATCTCAACAGTTTACTACAAAATGGCAGTCCAGGCTCATACGTTCTCAGTATTTATACACTTGTACAAGCCCTTGGATTGCTTCTTAAAGATACATATACACACATTCATCTACAGTCACTAAGAACAGGAATGGATTTACACAGTATTTTAAAATGCAGCTCTGTGCATCAAGGACAGTTTCCCCCAAGAGCACACATGGAACATGCTCCACTAAGATTGGACTTTCTGTCTCTCCAGATCCCAAACAAGACTCCCTTTGGACCACTTACCAGTTCTAAGTAGCTGACACACCCACACCTGGTATTTGATTTTCACACACACACACACACACATACACACATACACACACACACACACACACACACACACACACACACACACACACACACACACACACACACACACTCCTTGGAAAAGCTGGTGCAGATTTACTAGTTGTACCCCTTCTGCCCACACTATAAGGTAACCTCACTGCTACCAGTCAACCACTGTCAGGCTCTTACAAGGGTATCCAGTTATACTGAGTAAAATCCATACTAATATAAATTGTAGAGTGTAGCCAAAACAACCAGGGTTTTCAGAGTGGCCAAGGCATCACTAAAATAAGCACAGGTACTCTCATGATGTTAAAAGTATTCTCCAAAAGACCAGCCACAACAAAAGGTATAAAATATTTAATAATAAATAATAAACTAGAAAACATAAGAATACTAAATATCAAAGTACAATAAACATCAGAGTTTCAATCATAGGAAAAATAAAAATAATACAGCTGGACAGATTCAAACCGATGCAGAAAAACAGTACTCAAATAATCTCAATGTATTTCCGGACTGTCAAAAGAATAACTGTTCCCTAGCTAATTTAATTAATACAGCAAGGCAGGATTATATGCTGAGATGCTTACTTCCACAAGGCAAGGTGATGAGCTTTCAACTAACTGAACTGCACTCAACAAGTGACTGTGATAACTGTCATAGATCTTTATATCAGGTTCCAAAGGGGAAAAAAACTGATATGTGAGTTCCATTCTCACAGTGCTGGTTATAGAATGACATAACATTTGTTCACATGACTCTAGTACAATACACATTCAGAGCTTTGCTAAGATCTGTTGCAGTATATGAAAATTTTCGAACAATTTCAAAAACTTCTACTCTTCCCTTCCAAAATTCTTTGTTTAAGCATATACAGTTAATCAGTTGTAATAACACGGTTGATACATTTTTAAAACAAGCATCTGTACAAGTCAGTGTAATAGTCAAATGACACAAAATTGTTTACAAAACTCCAGCTAACTATGCTGGCATATGTTACACATGCACTCCCCTTTTCTCCATGCACAGATGGCATTATCTCACATTGTCACACCCTTCCCCCTTTTGAAGACTCAAGCTAGTTTTTCAGGTAACCCTGGAAAAACATTGCTTGAGAGAAATGGGCCATTCTGGGAGCACATTAACCTATACCCAGTCTTGACAGTCCATCTGCATAGGCTTAATAGTCAACCCTGCCCTCTGCAGTCTGCCCAGGACCTCCCTGACATGCTGAAGCTTCATCATGTTAACATAGTAAAAGTTGTGCCCCTGCCTCCTGCCCAGCAAGTTTGCCATGTAATTAACATTACTGACCTTCCTTACCACTTTGAAGGGTTCCTTCCAAGCTGCCTGCAGCTTATTGTATCTGACAGGGATGATCATCATAACCAGCTGTCCCACAGCATAATCTTAGGCTCAAGCATTTCTGTTATACCAGACCTTTTTCTGCTGTTGGGCTTCTGCTAGGTTCTCCTGGGCTAAGCCCATAGCCTCTTTAAGCCTTGTCCTGAGGTTTAGGACATATGCCACAACAGATTATTTGTGGGAATCACACTCCCACTCATCACAAATCAAATCTAAAGGCCCCCTCACCATATGCCCATACAGCAACTCAAAGGTTGAAAAAACTGTGGATTCCTAAGGTACCTATCTGTATGCAAACAGTATATGGAGCAAATATTTGTTGCATTCTCTCTCTAAGACTGGTCTGCAAATGCCAGTAGCATGGTCTTTAGTGTAGAGTTTAACCTCCCCACAAGACCATTAGTCTGGGGATGGTAGGGGTGGTCTTTAGGTGCTTCACCCCATAATGCTTCCACAGACAAGCCAGCAGGTCTGACATGAAACTGACACCTCTGTCAATCAGTATTTCTCTCAGGAAACCTACCCTGCTGAAAATCTCTAACAAAGCATTTGCCACCTTCTCTGCCTCTATGGAGGACAGAGCCACCACCTCTGGGTATCTAGTAACATAATCTACTACCACCAATATATACTTCTTCCCTGTTGAACTTGGGGTGCTCAGAGGCCCACAATATCTATAGCTGCCCTCTGAAATGGCAACTCAATCACAGGCAAATACATCAACCTGAGCTTTGACCTTGTCCCCTGCCTTGTCTACCTTTCGGCACTGCTCACAGGTCTTGCAGTACCCTGTCACATCCTTTACAATCCCAGGCCAATAAAAGTACTGCATAATATGTTTCTTGGTCAGCTTTATGCCCATATGACCTGTGAAAGGAATGTCATGGGCTAGGGTTAGAAGTGCCAGCTGGTAGGCTCTGGGCACTACCAATTGCTGTATTACCTCACCCACTAGCCCACCCTCAGGGGTCCACTCTCTGTACAGTAACCCTTTGTTCCAGTATACAGACTCCCCTTTTCCTTGTGCATCAGATGCCTCATTAGCTACCTTCCTCAAGCCTCGTAAAGTAGGATACAAGAGCAGAGCCTGTCTCAACTCTGTCTTTGTAACCATTCCCAGCTCCCCTTCCACAGGAAGCCTAGTATCTTCTGATAGCAGTGCCTCATTGTCAGCCTAGGTACTACCACTCACCTCTGCCCTTGCAGTAACACTGTCCATGGGAACATCAGTACCTACCAGCAGCTGTGGCTCACTTTCAGGCTCACTGCTACAAGCTAGCTCCCTCCTTGAAATAGCCACATCACTAGCCCCAACCTCAGGTGTAGGGTCTGTCTGGGTCTCCCCCAGGCTACCAGATGTACTTGCCTTTCTGCAAGTCTGACTGCTTGTAACTGCATGCACACAAGGTATTGCATTATCAAAATCATTCCTTATCAAGATGTCTGCAGGAATATCCTCACACAGCTACCTGCTTGCTTTATTTTGTACCATCTCAGTCAAGGTGAACCCTGGCCAAACATATTTGGAATGGGATCCCTACTAAAGGTCTAACAGGAGTAGACTGCCCAAGCAAGTACTGCTCCTCTTTAATGCAGGCTTCACAATGATTATGTCAGAGGCTGTGTCTCTCTTAGCAGTGGCCTGTCTTCCACCCACTAAGCTAGGATACAAACTCTGATGATAGTCTGGTACCTCTGTTGCCTGCAGACAACTTGCTACTAGCACACTATTATTCCCACTTGCTGGCTCCCTCACCTAGTTTTGTTTTCCATCTTGCTTCAGTGGACATTTGTTTGCTACATGGCCTCTCTGGGTACATTTAAAACATCTAATCCCTAATCCTGGCCATGTACCTGAACTAGTAACTTCCCCTGTTACTGGTAGGCTCTTTTTTTAGGCTGCCCACCATGGGTTCCCTGATATCCATGTTCAGCAATGGGTATGCCTTTCTTGTGGAGTAATGCCCTACTTGCAAAGTAGAGATCCCCCTTTTCTCCCCAGCTCATCTGCAGAGTTACACTCCCAGTCTCCCAACCAGATTCTCATGTACTCAAACAAAGTACTGAGGGCTTGTTCCCTTACCAAAAGGTCTGCCAGTCTTTCAAAAGTGGTGACCTGACACCCACTCACCCACCTATGAAATCAAATGCTTAACTCAGCAATATAATCACACAAATGTTCATCTGCCTTGTGTCTATGCTCACAAAATGATATAACAGTTCAATAAACATTGTTTTACTGTATCATAGTTTAAACAATCAGTATCAGACAATGTAGTAATGGCAGTTACATCTCTGCCATGGAGTAAGGAAGTCAGGAACCATACCCAGAGCTCTTGGTCAACATTATACTGTTTACATACGCTTTCAAATATATTAATAAAACTATTTAAACAATCGGTATAAGACAATTTAGAAATGGCAGTTACAGCTCTACCATGGAGTAAGGGGGTCAGGAACCATACCCAGAGCTCTTGGACAACATTGTACTGTTTACATACTGTTTCAAATATATTAATAAAACTATCAGTCATCAAGAAATTTACTGACCTTTATTGCTTCTGTGGTCTGGTTATTCACTTTCCCGTTACCTCTGTGACCCTGACAAAGGGTCAGCATTTCTCTCTCATGCTGACGGTGCTTCTTTTCTTCAGTATCCAAATGCTGCAGTCTCTTTTTGATCTCCAAATGCAGCAGTTTCTCTTCAGTCTCCTAACGTTTGGACTCCAGTTCACCTTAATGCTGCTTCTTCTTTTCTTCAGTCTCCAAATGTCTCAGTCTCTCTTTCTTCGATCTCTAAATGTTTGGTGTCCAGTTAAAGTCTCTTTAACTCCAGATGGAATTTTAAGTCCTCTGAGGAAAAGGTGAACTGTCCTGTTTCTGAGGACTGCATATCTCCATCACCAGACTGCTTATCCTCCTGGCCACTGGTCCAAGCTGCAGCTGTGATTAAAGCTGAAATCATTTCCTTTTAGTCTGGTTAGCACACAACAATCCTTTGACTTTGCACACCTTGGCCAACTGATACTTTGTCAGCTTACCATAATCTTCTGCTGACATCTTTGCATGCTTTCCCTGACTAAACTAAACTAACAAAAGTAAGTAAAGCTGTTGTGAAAATGAAACTCTGAATGTTTACCTTGAGGCTGTTAAGAGTACACACACCTTTAGTGACTGCCCACAGGCTACTGAAGTTCAATTAATATCCCACCACTCTGCCACCAGTTTGTGATGGCTTTTTTACCCTGAGCTAGTACTCAAGGAGCCTCAATCCTCACCACTGACACTGGTGAGAGATGGTCGCAAAGAAGAGGAATGGATTTACACAGTATTTTGAAATGCAGCTCTCTGCCTCCAGCACAGTTTCCCCCAAGAGCACACAGAGAACATGCTCAACTGGCACTGTAGTCTCTGTATCTCCAGATCCCAAACAAGACTCACTTTGAAGCACTGTGTCCTAGTTCCAAGTAGCTGACGCACCCACACCTGGGTATTTGATTTTAACACAGACACACACACACACACACACACACACACCCACCCCCCCACACACACACACACTCCTGGGAAATGCTGGTACAGATTTACTAGCTGTACCCTTTCTGCCCAGACTGTAAGGTAACCTCGCTGCCACCAGTTAACCACTGTCAGGCTCTTACAAGGATATCCAATTGTATTGAGTAAAATCAATACTAACATAAATGATAGACCATAACCAAAGAAGCCAGGCTTTTGGGAGTGGCCAAGGTATCACTAAAATAAGCACAGGTACTCTCAAGATGTTAAAAGTATTCTCTAAAAGACCAGCCCCAATGAAAAGTGTAAAAATATTTAATAATAAATAATAAAATGGAAAACATGAGAATATTAAATATCAAAGTACAATAAACATCAGAGTTTCAATCACAAGAGAAATAAAAATAACATAGATGGACAGATTCAAACAGACGTAGATACACACTACTTAACTACTCTCACTGTATTTCCTGACTGTCTAAAGAATACCTGTTCCCTAACTAATTTAATTAATACAGAAAGTTCCACAAGGCAAGGTGAGGAGCTTCCAACTAACTGAACTGAATTAAACAACTGACTGTCATGACTGTCATAGATCTTTATATCAGGTTTCAAAGGAAACAAAACAAAACAAAAAAAATGCTATGTGAGTTCCATCCTGTCAGTGCTGGTTATAGAATGACATCACATTTGATCACCTGACTCTGGTACAACAGACATTTAGAGCTTTGCTAATATCTGTTGTAGTATTTGAAAATTATAGAACAATTTCGAAAACTTCTACTCTTCTCTTCCATAATTCTTTGTTTAAACATATACATTTAATCAGTTATAATAACACTACTGATACATTTTTAACACAAGCATCTGTACATGTCAGTGTGATAGTCAAATGACCCAAAATTATTTCCAAAACTCCTGTTAACTATGCTGGCATATGTTACACATGCACTGCCCTATTCTCCCTGGCAGAGATGGAAATACCTCACATCGTCACACATTGCATGTTGTTACTTGGTAATGTAAGCAAGTAAAAGGTGGGTGATTTGTACAGAAGCAAGTAAAAGGTGGGTGATTTGTACAGAAATGATTTTAGCATGTGACAGCAAAGACTTATGTGACTTATATGTGTCCATTATGAAGTATTAGGCCTCAGTAATCAAAAATTCACACAGTCATACCTCTCAAAAGTACTGGTAGTCACCGAATGTCCTCAGTTTAGCACCATACTTTTGTACTGCAAAATCGATAAAGAGAGAAGTTAGAAAGAAATGAGACATATTTCAGTTTCAGACTTCACAACCCTCATAAATAAACCCACCGCCGTAAATAGCACAAGTAACAAAAAACTGAGGGTAATGCTACTCAATGTCAGAAGTTTAAACCTCAAAATGCACGCACTTGAGGCACTCCTCAGTATGGAGAAAATCGATATATATGTGCAGTAACAGAAACCTGGTTTAAGGCTCCAGACAGCACCCCAGCACTACCAGGCTACAACCCATGTTATACATTTTGGCCACAAAACCCTGACCGTAATACAAAAGGTGGGGGGCATATCCATGTTCATTAAGGATATCCACACCTACAGTTTAGTGGCACAGCACAATGCTTCAGAGATCATCCACGTGCAACTAACAATGGGCAGAACTGCAATTCAAATTGTTGCTTGCTACAGATCCCCTACCATGTCCCAGGACCCCCATTCCGCATTTCTGGAAACACTGGGAAACATAAAGGTCCTACCAAACACCCTGATATTGGATGATTTCAATTACCCAAACATTAACTGGGAGAACTACTCAAGTACTAACTCCCTTGCTCAACATTTCCTAGAATTTATAAACTCAAATGCCCTGGATCAACTGGTCAACATCCCCACCAGAGGTGGCAACATACTGGACCTGGTCATCACCAACATGGGCAACCGGTGTTCCACACCGAAGGTTAACCCCTCGCTGGTTAGATCTGACCATAAACTAATCACTCTGGATATCCACATTCTGCCCCACCCCCTGGTCAAAGAAACCACCATGAAAAACTTTTCAAAAGCAAACTTCACGTTACTTAAGACTGAGGTGGAAAGTTTCAAATCCCCCATGCTAAAGGATAATGCTGCCCAAACTGCAAAATCATTTACTAATGCACTCTACGGGCACCTACATGGATTGTGCTATCCCAAGCAAAACCAAGGCTCACTCCTCCAAGAAAAGGAAACCAGTCTGGTGGACCCCTGCCATAAACAAGCTATACGATAGAAGGAAACTATTACAGAAAAGAGTAAAATCCCAAGAAGGGAAGACATCCCTGATCAGTATCAGCAAGAAACTACGATCCCTCATAAAAATCATCCAAGGCTAGCTTTGAAAGAAAAATTGCCAAGGACTCCAAAGATAACCGCAAGGCATTCTTTAGCTATGTCAAGAATCTAAGTGGCAATTCTCAGATCTGCTTGGAGTTAGTGCAGAATGGCACAAAATACACTGAACCAACTGATATCGCCAACATCCTGGCAGACAGGTTCAGTGCAAACTTCACCCCCTCTCACCCCCAGAAGGGTCCATAACCATACCAGAAGAATGTATTGCCCCTGAAATCCCAGACACTCAGGTTAAAACAGCCCTCTCCAAAGCCAAAAACAGCATCAATGGGACTGGACGGTGTCCCAGGCTGTGTCCTACAAGAGCTCAAAGATGAACTAACTCCTCACCTAAACACACTGTTCAAACTCAACCTCTCCACAGGCTTTGTGCCCATAGAGTGGTGCACAGCAACAGTTATTCAGCTCCACAAAGGTGGAACCACAACAGACCCTGGGAACTATCGCCCTATAACCCTGACTTGCTTGGTCTGCAAGGCTATGGAGTGCATCATCATGGATCTCATTAACAGAGACATTGGGAACCTCCAAACACTGGACTCTATCCAGTTCGGCTTTGTTAAGGGCAGATCATGCCTCCTAAACCTGGTGGACTTCTTTGAGACAGTTACCAAGACTATAGATGAGGGAAAGGTGGTCCACGCAGCCTTCCTAGACCTTGCAAAGGCCTTCAACACCATTCCCCATTCTGGTATTATAGACAAGCTCACCAGCCTGAACATAAACCCCTACGTCACGAGATGGGTTGCCAACTGGCTCATGGACAGAACCCACATGGTAAGAGTTGCAGGAGCTATGTCTGACTCTAAACTGGTTACAAGTGGTGTTACCCAGGGATCAGTTCTAGGACCCCTCCTGTTCGGCATATACTTCTCAGAGGTTCAGGCAAGCACAGGAGGACTATAGTTGACCAACTTAGTAGACGACTGCAAACTAGGGGCTGTAATTGACTCTCTGACTGACACAGACATCCTCCAAAAGGGTCTCACTGAGACAGATACCTGGTGTCAAAATCATGGCCTCAAGCTAAATGCCAAAAAGGCATAGTCATCCCTTTTGGAAAAAACAAAGTACCCACAAACTACCACATAGGTGGTAGCCCCCTAAATACGGAAGACGTAATAAGAGATCCGGGGACCCAAGTAGATAGTAATCTTTCCTTTGATAATCACATTGCCAAAGTGGTT
This sequence comes from Protopterus annectens, assembly GCF_019279795.1. NCBI lineage: Eukaryota > Metazoa > Chordata > Ceratodontiformes > Protopteridae > Protopterus > Protopterus annectens. The sequence continues at coordinate 261,441,970 of NC_056740.1, read as the reverse complement.
AGGAAATCCTTCTATGTGGCCCACCTAATCACAAAAGGGTTTGCATCCAGATCAAAAGAGGTCATTGTGCCCCTCTACGCATCACTCATCAGATCCATCATAGAGTACAACGCCCCATTTGGAATGTACCTTACAGGACACCTGCAACAGCTGGAAAGACCACAGAAGTACCTTACCAAGAGGATCACTGGCCTCAAACAGATGCACTATGCAACTTGACTGAAGAAACTCCAGCTGCACTCGGTTGCATACCGCCTACTCAGTGGTGATCTCTGCCTGACATACAGGGCCATGTCCAACCCAGAATTGATGGATATGCTCCACCTAAAGAAAACCATATCCCCTCGAGCCACATGCTCAAGGGATCTAAACCTCACCACAACAATAAATAGGACGTGCTGGAGGGATAGATTCCTGTCCCAGAGACCTCCCATGCTCTGGAACAAGATTGCAATCTACATTAGGCAGAGCTCCTCACTAACACTCTTCAAGAGAAACTTTGAAGAGTGGATGGGGAACATAAAGTTTACCCCAGGGGTCACTTCAGTGGCTCTGCTGGACAGAGGCACAGGAAACTAATCTAAGGGGGCGGCGAAAGCCAACACATTCCAGCTAGGCTTATGAATGCCTTTGGGTAGATAGCCTAGTACCTACCTATGAACCTATGAACCTATAAGATCATTAACAATACTGATGCAAAAAACTTTTGATTCTATCAACTGTCTAACTTTCTAAAACCAATATAAGATATAATTATCAAATCACCACTACAAATGCAGATGTACTAAGCACTAAGTCAGCTACACACCCTGGGTATCTGACACAAATGTTATGAATCCCTAAATCCAAAAGCTAGAAAACAGGGACATAGCACAGTTTTCATCATTTGCACAGGGTATTGTGTGGGGAGGCAGGAAGCTCAGGCTGACACAAAAGGTTGGTGAGTGTGTGTGAGTAAGAAAAAGAAGCAGGTAGACATTTGGATAAAGTAACAAATGGCCATTGAGACAAAATGAGGCTTAAGCTTCATGTCTGAACCTTTCAACTGTTGTGTGTGTGTTTGTATGGGTCCTCCAGGTAAAATTGGTGTGTGAGTGCCTGCATGAACACAGCCAAGCTCTGTGCTAGCTCTACATCTTGGTATTTCAGACAGGTGTGAGCCGTGCATGGCAGAGGTGTCAGTTCATCACTGTCGTATCCAGCCACGAGAACTGGCTCCGCCAGGAGTTGCACTGGCACATCCACGCCTATGGTCAGATGCTGTGCTGATACCTGAATGTGACTGATGTCTGCTGGATGACCTCCCCTGACAAGAATGCCTGGGACCATGACCCCATGGCCTGCCATGTCTTAGTGTGGACATTTCAACCACTGACAGAGAAGTGGAAGTAGTGCCACTATGGGAGCATGATCTGGCATGGCCACATTGGCTAACAACAGATGATGTAGAGAACCTACTCCCACTAGGATCCCATCCCCCTCCTACCAGATTTTCCATCACAGACACCACCCATTCCAACGTGTCATTCATCCAATCCATTGAATCGGCCACATGGTGGAAGCAGACAATCATGTCAGCCTGTGCCAACACTAAGCATTTCTCTGGAGGACCTGTGGGAACATACCTGTGCCTCCATGACAGCCCTAAACATATGCTGAGTGGAACGGGAAGATGCACACAGATCAGGTAGAAGATGAACAGCAGGCCTCCTCCAAGCACCCCTAACAACCCTCTTGTGTGGCACCTTGCCTACACTTTGGTTATGACCAGAATCAACAGGCACTGAAGCCACAGTAACCACACTTCCCTGATTCAGTGTTTCACCCCCTACCTGTCCAATATCTGAGGGCTCACTGGAATGGGTTGGCATAGGCCTACTTGCAGTATTCAGTGGAATTAAAGTGGATAGTTTAAAGTCACCCTCATTATCAGATTCAACATCTGCACTCCCCCAACTGTGCCTCTGTTTGGCCACCATCATCATCAGAGTCTGCTGATATCTGACATCAGGTGGTAATAGTCCTGCACTTCCACTTTCAGGATCACCTGTGATAACAAACAACAAGCACAGGAAAAAATAATAGCTATACTCTATAATCAAATGTATGCTAACAAACTAACTGATGTCACTACTACAGACAGTAGAGCAATACTCGCAACAGTCCTGACAGCCACATCAGACATATGGATAAAAGTTATATATTTTTTGAACTGCTCATCACAAAAAAAAAATAAGCTATTTGGCTTACCTTGTTGATGCTATGCTTCCAATGGATGATGGTCCTGGAAATATTTAAGCAAAAGTTAAGGGCAACATTATCACAATTAACAGTAACCCAGGGGGTTAAAACTTTTTTCCCTTTGTATGTCCATTAACTATACTTTCAGCAAGAACTTGGATGACAAGTCCAACCTAATCCCCTGTATAATCAATCAGAATATGTTGTTAACTGTAGCAATCTACAACCTCCCTCACAAACCAATTTCTTGTTAAACAGAACTAATGTATTGCTGTAAATATTTTACTATACAACAGTATTCAACAACTGAGATACATAAGCCTACCTAGAAGCTTCTCCTGGGACATACTTGCTGCCCATGAAACAATATGTCAAGGGCATGCTGTTCTGTACTTTCCTGGGAGCTGTCTGGATCCCTGACAGTGGACAGGAACTCTTCATTTGCTGTTAGTGGTGACTCTATACCACCCCACAAGTACCCATCTAATCAGGGGCCATTGCAGCTGCTCTCCTCCATGCAGATGAGATCATGTCATTGGCCCTATGGCTCACCTGATCATATGTCCTGCTCCACCTACTGCATTCACACGAGCAGCTATCTGTTGCCAAATTTGCATTCTGCCTGACATATCTCCATGCCTCCTCTCAAGCAGAAAAGCACCATGTTGCCTAAAAGTGTCCACAATTACCTGATTCTTAGGGTCACAGAAGGGGGGGTTCAGGGATTGAAATGCCTGGGTGCCATTATCCTAGGTAACCTTAAACACAACAGAAGGATAATACACATAAGTATTACATAACTAAAAAATTCCTGTTTCCAGATAAAACAGAAAAGTTAGCATTTCACTATTACCCACTGGAGAAACAAAAAACAGTCAAGACATTTAAAAAATGATCAACAGAAATTCTGTGGTTGTAACACATTACATTCACACACAAAGCAAAGTTATCCTTGTTTGTGCAAAAACAGAAACTTTGCTCCCGTACCCCCAAATGTACAAGCTCATGACACATTTTTCTAACAAACCATTAGTGAAATGCTAAAAGTGCTATCAAATGAACTGTCCCTGAAACATGTCTATAGATTTAACAGAGAACATTCAATTTTAAGCTATTGCCAATCATGTATACCTGTGAAATGCTCCAACAAACATGCCCATGCCATCAGTACACTTCTAAGTAATGCATACAGATAAAAATATAATTTGCTAATATTTTATATATATATATATATATATATATATATATATATATATATATATATAAAATATTAAACAGATTTTTATGACATTTTAGCATATGTAGTATATAGCTGAAAAATGCAAGCATACCTTCCCAAGGTCAGTAGTCTTCTGTGCAGATATACCCCAAAGTAATATCCTCTTCAGTATTCTCCACATAAACAAGCCTCCTGACCTCCAGGTTCCCTGGCTACACGGCTACTTTTTTATGGTGTAGATTCAGGGCTGTGAGCATGGTGAATATGCAAATGAAGTGTGAACTCATTGGAATTGCTGAATCTCAAATACTTGGCTCTGTATAGCAGATGTTAACATAGTGTAGACACTCCCTCATTGTTTGTTGCTAATGGATTGCAGCTGTGAATGATTATTGGTAGGGAGAAGGAGAACACAACAGCAATGCAGACTGCCGTACCTCCAGTGGGTGTGTCAGGTTAGACTTACAAAATGTAGAAGTAATTTTATTAAGGCTGGAAATGTAAGTAAGCACACGATTCACAGGGTCTGTTCATTAACTTCCAACCTCCCCTTCATTTGTTGACAGCTGTATATTATTGCCATTTAATATCCCCACACATTTTAAGATCAAGGATGTAGAATGCCTTACAGACTGCATATCTCAAATTACTGGTCAGATAAGACAAGCAGGAGTGACAAACACAGAGAGGTAAGACAGAGCTGCATTTTTGGAAGCAATAGTTATAAATGTTTGTGTGATTACCCAATGGACTACATCCAAAATGAATATATGAACAAATAACTGTCATATGGTCTGTTAGTACTGTGGATGATGTTGCAATTGTTTGTATGCAGAATGATTTCAGTTCCCTGCAGCAAAGCTGTTCGTGTGGCAAAGAGGTGTAAGGCACCCTTACTGTGATCTAAAGGTTCATTAGAGTGACAGTTCAAATCCACACCTATGTAAAAGTATTTCACTTGTACTAACAGACATTTTGTAATGTTTATTTCCTTGATTGCTTTTCTCCATTTCAACTACTTTTCCCTTTTATTTAGTTCTTTATTTATGTATTTATTTATTTTTGCCAGTGTTTGAGAGGTGTACAGCTTGGTGCAACCAAGGGAAATGCAGAAAATGAATGAATGTCAGGTTTGGCTGTGTTTATCTCATTTGCATGATGCTTAGCAGTGAGCAAACCAGGACTAGTGGCCCACACAAGAAGCAGACAAAACACCTGCAGACAGGGCAAGTGTAAAAGTGTAAAAGTCAAAAAAGGGTACATTGTTGCAATTTTTGCTTTCCATCATGCAATGCAGCTAAGAGATGTTACACGGTGGTCAGTAAGTTTCCCTAACACCTGCAACCATCAAACACCCGCAGGCAGGACACAGACAGTCAATAAGTGAAACTGGATACATTCAGTTAATTATGTTGGGCACTGGACAAACATGCTAAGTAGCATTGTGCAGCAATTAACACAGAGAACTTAAGAATGAATAGGAAACTATGGAACTGTTGTTTAACTAGTTCTGTGGCAAGTAGGTGTAAGTCTAGGACTGGAATACAGATGGTCCTGGGTTCTAGTACAGGATATTCCAGACATTTTTAATTTTGTTCCATTTCCCATTATATTCACTCTCACTTATAACACTTTAGATAGTGGAGCTGATATGATTATATGTATGAGGGATGAGACACCCTTATTGTGTTTTCAGATGTATGACTGAAGGTATACTGTCTACTATATTTCTGTAAGTATAATTCTGCTAACTGAGCTTGGATGAACTTCACAGTTAAATGACACATACACAACTGGATCTATATACAAGAACCTTGTCAGGTGAAACGCATACATGTGTAAGACCTCAAACTGTCACCTGTATTTATGAATGATTCTTGATTATGTCTGAGCAGCACTTCTTCTGTGAAACAGATGGAAAATCATCACTGTGGAAGAAAATGTTTTGTCCCTTATGCCTAGGTTTGAATCCCGCACATTAAAAATCAATTTTGCTAGTGTATAAAGCCAAAAACAAATGTGTCAGTTCATGATATTTATGCTCCCAGTGCATGTCTGCAATCTTAACTCACTTAACAGTTACCTTCCAATTTTCAGTATATATTTCCAAGCTACAGCTACAAACACCCCTCAAACTAAGGCCAAGTGTCAGATTAACCTTCAAGTTTAAAATATTTATTTCCTCCCTGCTTGGCACTGCTGCTCTGTGCTTAACATCATGCAAACACAGTTGGCATTGCTGCATGGGTTTGCACATTACCTATATACACCTAAATGCTATAACAGGAATTGGCGGGAAATCATTAGTTGCCATTGCTCTAGTTTGGGTGTTAGAAATATCTGGAGTTAGCAATGAAGGTGCCCAGTTTAGGGCACAGAGTTAGGGTGTTCAGGAGTCCAGGATATTTATTGGGCTCCTGGTAAAATGCCACAGCCAAAGACTTCTGCAGTGGACTATTCTGGATTCTAGTACAAGTCTGAGCCTTGGAGCAGTTTGGCTCAAGCTGTATTCATTGCTATTTGCATCTCAATCACTAGAGAACAGTGTAGGCATGATTTTAATGACCTACAGAAGTGCAAGACGGATACCCTCAACCAGTGGTGGACTGAATTTCAAACTGCTGACATTTCACAGCTGTGTGAGTATGATAACATGAAATTATTTGTAATTCATAGAAAGCTAAATATACACAAGACTGGTATGCATAACGCTCTTCTGTTCTTTTCTTTCTTTCCAAAGCTAATTCTGAAATAGAGTTTAATTACCGGAGTCATGCTGATTGAATAGAGAGACTGAAGGAAGCAAGTGGTATGTATGCAGCACAAGAGAAGTATTATTCTAGCTTTAAAAGTTAAAGATAGATTTTTGTTTTTTATATACAGTTGTAGCAAACTGAGCATGCAAATCCTAACTGTAAAAGCAAATATGCATGCATTAGTCTATAGCACAAACCAACTTTAGAAGTCACTTATGAGACTGTAGTTAGAGGTTGTGAGTTCTAATACCATGAGTAACAACTATACAATACTGCATTTCTTTAATAATGTTATATTCAATTAAACTCTTTACAAGTGGTATAAATGCCCTGCTGTTAACTGTAATCTTTATAATTGGACCAAGCATATGTGCAGTATATGTACATTTCAAGGATTGCTTTCATCAGTCTGTAATTATAGTGTGTAGTTAGGAAATATACATAATTTAATACTTCAGATAAAATAGTTGTATAATTGTGATAATGCATTGTGTGTCACATATGATGGTACTAATTTTATCTTTTTTTCTCCCATCCCAACCCTTATCTCTTTTTTTCGATTATGTGTCATCAAAATGTCTCCATGTCATCCATCTGTAAAAATCACTAAGTTCTTCACAGCACAATGAGGTAGGCCAAGCTCACTGGGTCAGCTTGCTCCCTTCAACCTGCTCCAGCACCAATGCCCAGCACATCTGTGACTCAACCTGGCAGCACTGCCTCTGCTGCCCCTGAACTACCTACAGCCTCAGACAGTGCTGCCCTGGCAGCTGGTGCTGTGCTACCCTCCAGGAGCAGTGGCTGATGTGGGATTTCATCACCCACAAGGAGATGCCAGGGTTGGTGCATAGGGCTGTGCACTGCACCATTGGTGTACACCTACACAGGATGGAGAAGCTGCTCTCCTTCATGGTACATAGGAGAAAAAGACATCAAGCACTCCAGCCACCAGCAGAGTAAGGGGGCAATGATGGCAGTCCAGTGTATAAGGGCTAGATTCTCATTGTATCCATGTTTGATGGGCATGAGCCTGGTTTGTCCCTGCCCTCACCCCAATCACAGTGCCCCCCCAACAATTTTGTGTCCCTCACCATCCATGTGTCTTGTCTTGTTTGTTTACCTTTGCTTCCTCACCAACATCCTTTATCCAACATTCCACGCTTAATGAATTAAGAAAAAAATTGGAACCTGTCCCACAAAAAATATTGTCCTATACATAGCTCTTCATTTCTCACACATGTCTTCTTGACATAGTAGATTCAGTTCACTTGGCTATACAACATGATTATGGTGTCACTCCTCTTTCTAGAGGTGACAGTCCAAATTCAACTAATATTCTACACATATTTTCAGTTTACACTGTTGAAGAAATGGATAGCTATCATTCTTTCTAACCTCTATCCTGCACATTCCTATACTGCTTTTCCTTTATTCTTCCCCCTGCTTAGTCCCCATTTCACCACTTTCCTATCTACCCCATTTTAACACCTATAATCTAGTCAAAAAAGTGAATCATACACAACACACACAAGTAGTAGAAAAGGCAATGGATCCCTTCACTTTTTGGCCTCTATGTTTGAACAGAGTTTGGCATCATGCAGCAATGCCAAGTGATGGTGAGTGACTCTACAATGCTGTGGGGTACCTCTGCCCAATGCCTCTTAACCCCGCTGCACTACATGGACACACACTGCTGAATGTACTATAAAGAATAATGTCATTGCATTATCACTGTTTACTTAAAAGTATTACATACATCTGGATTCAAACCCAGTATCACCTGAGATCAAAAAGAAATGTATCAATGCATTTGCACCTGCTACCACAGAGTCAGCTAAGTAGCAGGTGTGTTTCATTCACTCAATACTAACTCTCAGAATTTAAGCAATGAGGCATGTGTTTGTGCACTGCTTAACTACTTGCAGAAAGGGATAGTAATGGAAATGTGTATCTCACATGCACAAACATTTTGCTAACCATCTTGTAAACCCACTGCTTGTTGCTGCACTATGAAATGTCACTATTAGCATGTATTAGTGCTGTTTGCTGCCATTTACTCTTCATGACATGAAACTGCATGTGGAAATATAAACTGAAAGCCCTAACAATATCATATGTTTACAATGCAGCCATGTATTGCCTCCACCATGCACTGCAACCCTGGTCTCTTAGTACTTGTTCACAAATATGTCAACTACACTCCATAAATTAATTACAAATATTGTGTGATATGCCATGCACATCAGTATGGTAAAATGCAGAACTAGAACTATCTTCACAGTTGAACATGCCTACACATCCATCAACTGACCTTGGGAACTATCAACCCATAAGCCTATCCAGCCTTATCTGCAAGGCTATGGAAATAATCATTATGGACCTTATCCTCAAGGACATAGGCAATCTTTAAACTATTGGCCCAAATTAAACTTAGTGTACTTCTTTAAGAATGTCACCAAAGTCCTGGAAGAGGGAAAAACAGTACATACCACCTATCTTCATTTAGACAAGGTGTTTGACACAATGCCCCATTAGGTATTATAGAGAAACTCTCCCCTCTGGGGATTAACCCATACATTACTAGATGGGTAGCCAACTGCTCAAAGACAGAACGCACAGTGACAAGGTTAGGGAGCCCACCTCCACTAGTAGACCAGTTACCGGTGGAGTACCACAAGGATCTGTGCTGGGCCCTCTACTGTTTGGAAACTATTTCTCTGAAGTCCAGGCAAAGGTCAATGGCCTGTGGCTTACCAAGTTTCTAAATGACTGTAAACTGGGTGCAATAATATAGTGTCCCCCAACGTTGTTAGCATATTACAGAAAGGGCTCACACAGACAAATGATTGGTGCCAAATTCATGGACTGAAACTTAACACAAAAAATGCCTCATTGTCTCTTTGGCAAAGAAGTAGCCCCAACTAATAATGATATAGGTAGCCCCTCTAAGCTCAAACTCAGTGGTGAGAGACTTGGGAACACAGGTTGATAGCAATCTAAATTTCAATCACCATGTGTCCATAGTGGTAAGGCACACATTCTACATTGTGCACCCATAAATACTGGCATTGCATCCAAGACCAGGGAGGTCATAACTCCACTGTACTCTACCCTTAGTAGTCCACAAATTGAGTATAGTGCTTCCTTCTGTGTGTACCTCACCAGACACCTGCAACAACTGGAGAGACCACAGAGGTTTCTGACCAAGAGACTCCAGGGCCACCTAAACATGACATACATGGAAAGACTGAAAACCTGTCACTGTACTCAATATCATACAGCTGCTCACAGGTGACCTGTGCCTGACCTATAGTGCAGTCTCAGACCTTGCCCTAATGGAAATGCTGGATATCTGCAAATCAAATGGTACAAGAATAACTTGCTCCAGGGATCTCAACCTTGCCTGTGACATAAACAGAACATGCTGGAGAGACAGATATATCTCCCAGCATTGCCACTGCTCTGTAATAGATCCCTCTCCATGTGATGCAGAGCTACTCCATGACCCTATTCAAGCACAATCTTGACAGCTGGATGGGTGACCATAAATTCACCCCAGGGGTGGCACCTATGTTTCTCATGGACAGAGGCAGTCGGTGCTGATCACAAAATCACTCTGCTAACAATGACCATCTAACTGTAGTCAGTAAGGGTACTCAGGCTTTTACATGGCTGAGCTTGTAAAGAACCTAAAGCCATTAGCCTACTAACCTCCTATGAACACCTCCCATCTTGTCTCCAACATCCATTGCTGATGTCATCCACTATAAGTTGTCCTGCAGCCTTGTAAAAGTGAGATTTGTGCTGTGGTGCTTGCTTAAAGTACTAACCTCTGTAGTCTGTGTACTTAGGTAGGGGGTTGTGTTTTCACTGTAGTTAACTGGGGACTGTGTCTGTGTTTGTGCACTTGCTTGACATTAGAGACAGACATTTACACCAGCATGTGGGACACAATTATTACCATATTCTCCTCACCAGACACTGCTAATGACATCACCTATATTTGATTTGTGGATGTGCACTCTTCCCACCAAAGCAGGGTCACAGACTGGCCTGGATGCCAGGCAGAAGTCAACTCATCCTATATGTTACAGATTACAGTGACATTGTATTCAGTCTGTCCATATACGTCATGACATGGTTTGTAGGCCCTGTGTTTTATTGGCGAGAAACCTATGTGGCATCTCCAGCTGCTGCATGTGTCTGATGAGGTACATGGGCAAATTATAAGATATAATATAATTATAAGAATATATAAGATCTGAATTTGATGGCATGATTTATGTTGTGAACAACATAGGCTTTCAATACCACTGTGGACACTTGGTGGTCAATGTTCAGATTGCTATCTACATGTGTTCCCAGGTCTTGCATCACTGGGTTTTGGCATAGCAGGAGTGCTGTCAATGCTGTAATTAGCAGGGAATGTCACTGTCCAGAAAAACAAAATAAAAAAATACTTTTGCATTTATTTGTAGACCGTGTGGCTTTGTCACCAATCATTTGTCTGTGTTAGTCCCTCCAGTAGTATTTTATCCTCATTGGTGGACTGAATGATTGTACCCAGTATGCAAGAATTAGTAACTGAGGTAAGTGAAAGGCCATATACTTTAGCCTGAACTATCGAGAAGTAGATTCCAAACAGTAAAGGGCCAAGCACAGATCCCTGGGGTACACCGATGGTGACAGCTCTACTGGTACAGGTTGATTCACCAACATTTTCAGTACAGTGGATATAAAAAGTTCACATACCCCTGTTAAAATGCCAGGTTTTTGTGATATAAAAAATGAGACCAAAATAAATAATTTCAAAACTTTTCCCACCTTTAATGTGACCTATAACCTGTATAATTCAATTGCAAAACAATAAAAAACATACATGAAGCTGGTTGCATAAGTGTGCACACCCTTAAACTAATGTTTTGTTGAAGCACCTTTTGATTTAATAACAGCATTCACTCTTCTTGGGTAGGAGTCTATCAGCATGGCACATCTTGACTTGGCAATATTTGCCCACTCTTCCTTGCAAAAGCACTCCAAATCTGTCAGATGGTGAGAGCATCTCTCATACACAGCCCTCTTTAGGTCAACCCGCAGATTTTCTATTGGATTTAGGTCTGGGCTCTGGCTGGGCCATTCCAAAACTTTTCTTCTGGTGAAGCCATTCTTTTGTTGAGTTGGATGTATGCTTGGGGTCATTGTCATGTTGAAAGATGAAATTCCTCATCATCTTCAGCTTCCTAGCAGATGGCTGAATGTTTTGGGTCAAAAGTGACTGGTATTTGGAACTGTTCATAATGCCCTCCTCCTTGACTAAAGCTCCAGTTCCAGCTGAAGTAAAGCAACCCCAAAGCATGATACTGCCACCACCATGCTTCACGATGGGGATAGTGTTCTTTTGGTGATGTGATGTGTTGTTTTTGCGTCAAACGTACCTTGTGGAATTGTGGCCAAAAGGTTCAAACTTGGTATCATCAGACCATAACACATTTTCCCACATGCTTTTGGGAAACTTGATTTATTGTTTTGCAAATTTAAGCCAGGCCTGGATGTTTTCTCTGTAAGAAAAGGTTTCCATCTTGCAACCCTACCCCATAGTCCAGACATATGGAGAATATGGGAGATTGTTGTCACATGTAGTACACTACCAGTACTTGCCAGAAATTCCTGCAGCTCCTTCAGTGTTGCTGTAGGTCTCTTGGCAGCCTCCCTGACCAGTTTTCATCTTGTCTTTTCATCAATTTTAGAGGGATGTCCAGTTCTTTGCAACGTCACTGTTGCCCCATATTTTCTCCACTTTTCATGACTGTCTTCACTGTGTTCTATGGTATATCCAGTGCTGTGGAAATTTTTTTTGTACCCTTCTCCTGACTGATACCTTTCAACAATGAGATCCTTTTGATGATTTGTAAGCTCTCTGCGAACCATGGCTTTTGCTGTAGCAGGCAACTGAGTGAATGTCTGGAAAATCCTACTAAGGACAGCTGAACTTTATTTGGGGTTAATCAGAGTCTCCTTAATTGATGGCAGGTGTGTATCCAAGAAGACTGAATGTTGTAATTAAATCAAAAGGTGCTTCAACAAAGTGCACACTTATGCAACCAGCTTATTGTACATTTTTTGTTTTTTTATATTTTCTCCCCTAACAGCTTTGGTTGTTTTTCAAATGAATTGTACAGGTTATAATGCACATTAAAGTTGGGAAAAGTTTTGAAATGATTTATTGTGGTCTCATTTTTTTATATCAGAAAAACCTAGCATTTTAACAGGGGTGTGTAAACTTTTTATATCCACTGTATGTGTTCTGTCAGTGAGCCAACTGGTTACCCATCTAGTGGCGTAAGAGTTAATCCCCAACTGGGAGAGTTTCTCAATGATACCTGCATGGGAGCTCATGTTCAAACCCTAGGCCAGACCAAAATAGGCAGTATGCACTGTCTTACCTTCATCCAGGCCTATCACACAGAATCAATGGACTGTGACAACATCACAGATTGCCTATAGCGTGACTCAGCACATACACCATTCTGACACTGTTGAATACACACTTCAACATGTCAGGAAGATGTATGCGCTGACACAGTTGAATATATATTTTAACACACCCGCCACACAGACTACATTTCTGTAGAAGGATATACATCAACATGCATCCATCTGAGTTGGGGGGACAGCACCCAATGCTTGCATTTATAGACACATCCTGACTCTCCTCATCTGTGAGGTAGACCAGTATGTCATCATGGACCTTTTCTAAGTGGACACTAGTATTGTCCCAGCTGTGTGCAACAGACCTGTGTGAGTTATTAATGCTACATCATGTCTGTTACATCTGTTAGATGTCCTCAAAGAGGTCATCATGGGCATGCATGATGACAACATTAAACTTGACAAGCCCAAGGCATTTGACACAAATCTGCACTGAGGTATTCACTCAACACTGTCAGATGTGTCCATAAACACCTATATCACTAAGTGGGTAGACCACTGGATCACATACATGGCATCTACAGTAAATATGTTAAGATGTGTGAAGTGACCTATATTTCAGGTCTATTGATTGGGTCTGTACCTCAGGGCTGTCTGCTAGGCCCTTTCCTGTCCATTATGTAAGTCACAGACATCACGAATGACATGAACATCCTCCGCCCAAACAGTTGTCTGAATGACTACAGATCATGGACAATCACTGAATTCAACTGTGATATTAGTATAATACAAACAGTATCAATACACACTAAAGATTGTTGCAACAGCCATTACAGCACCTGCAGTGAAACAAATACATGGGGGGATTTGTTACATCATGAAAACAAATATACAACCCAAGGATAATGTAGACATAACATCCTATAATCAGACCAACAGGTTCATAGGTTCATAGGAGGTTACTAGGCTAATGGCCTTAGGGCCTTTACAAGCCCAGCTGTGTAAAACCCCAAGTACCCTTATTAACCATATTTAGACAGTCGTTGTTAGAGTGATTATGTGATAAGCACAGGCTGCCCCTGTCCATGAGGGACATAGGTGCCACCCCCAGGATGAATGTACAGTCAGTCATCCAGTTATCAAGGTTGCAGTTGAATAGGGTCATTGAAGAGCTCTGCTTCACATGGAGTGGGAGCTTATTCCAAAGATCAGTAATTGCTGGGAGATATATCTGTCTCTCCAGCATGTTCTGTTAATGTCACAGGCTAGGTTGAGATCCCTGTAGCAAGTTATTCTTGTCCCATTTGAATTTTGGATGTGAAGTAATTCCATTAGGGCACGGTCTGAGTCTGCTCTGTAGGCAAGGCACAGGTCACCTCTCAGCAGTTTGTATGATACAGAGTACAGTGACAGGGCTTTCAGTCTTTCTATGTATGTCATGTTTTGGAGGCCCTGGATTCTCTTGGTAAAAAACCTCTGTGGTCTCTCCAGTTGCTGCAGGTGTCTGGTGAGGTGCATACAGAAGGAAGCATTGTACTCAATTAGTGGTCTGATAAGGGTAGATTACAGTGGAGCTATGACCTCCTTGGTCTTGGATGCAATGTCTTTATTTATGAGGTGCACAATGCAGAATGCTTTTCTTACCATGGTGAACACATGGCGATAGAAGTTTAGATTACTCTCAACCTGTGTTCCCAGGTCTCACACCACTGAGTTTGAACTTAGAGGGGTGCTATCTATATCATGATTAACAGGGGCTACTTCTTTGCCAAAGGGGATAACGAGGCATTTTTTGTATTATGTTTTAGTTTGCGAGTTTGGCACCAATCATTTGTCTACATCAGCCCTTACTTTAATATGTTAACATTGTTGGGGAACTCTATGATTGCTATCAGTTTACAGTCATCTGAAAACTTGGTAGGCCACAGGCCATTTACCTTTGCCTGGACTTCAGAGATATAGATTCCAAACAGTAGAGGGCCCAGCACAAATCATTTTGGTACCTCACTGGTAACTGGTCTACTGGTGGATGTTGACTCCTCAACTTTGACAGTGTGTGTTCTGTCTTTGAGCCAGTTGGCTTCCCATCTAGTAATGTATGGGTTAATCCCCAGCTGGGCGAGTTTCTCTATGATACCTGAATGGGGATTGTGTCAAACGCCTTGGCTAAATCTAGACAGGTGGTATGCACTGTTTTGTCCTCATCTATAGCTTTGGTGACATTCACAAAGAAGTCCTCCAAGTTTAATATGCAAGATCTAACTTTGACGAAGTCAAACTGGTCAGGTCAACAGTTTGAAGGTCACCTATGTCGTTGTGGGTAAGGTCCATGATGATTCTTTCTATGGTGTTGCAGATAAGGCTGGTTAGGCTTATGGGTCGATAGTTCCCATGGTCAGTTGATGGACCTCCTCTGTACAAGGAGATTACTGTTGCTCTCTATCAGGACAAAGCCAGTTCACAAGCTATGGTTAAAGAGACTGCTGAGTGGTTCTGCTAAGTCTTGATTTAGATTGTTTAGTAAACAGCCTGGGATGTTATCTGATCCCATGGAGGCTGTGTTTTTGGCCTTGGAGAGTGCTTGTATGACCTGTTCTTTGGAGATACTCAGTAGAGGACTGGTGTCAGGAACTTGAGGTATGTCAGGTGGGGACAAGAGAGTGAAGTTATTGCCAAATCTGTTGGCTAGCAGATTGGCAATTTTCTCAAGTTCAGTGTGAGTGGTACCATCCACTATAAGTTTGGTGCACAGCTGGGCATTCGTTCTTAGGTTTCAAACATAGCTAAAGAATACCTTATGATTGTTTTTAGCTAGTGATGCTAATTTAGACTCTTAGCTAGCCTTAGAGGACTTAACAAGATATCTGAATTGCTTGTTCAAGCTGTGGAGGGTATTCTTCCTCTGTTGAGTTAGTTCCCTCCTGTTCTTAGATATCAGTTTCTTTCTTTTGTTGTATAACTTATTTATACTTACAGTCCACCAAGATGGCTTGCTTTTTTGGGGAAGACCTGGTTTTATTCCTGTTAACTACAACAAAGTCAGTGCATTTAAGTGGCTGTATAGGGCAATTGTATAGTCCTCTGCATAGGGCACATTGTTGTCTATGTTGTCAGGGGCTTTGAAACTTTTTATACCATCACTCAGTAGGCAATAGTTTGCTGTGGAGAAATGTTTCTGTTTTGTTACTCCTGTAGGGGTGTCAGGTTTGATCTTTACTTCAATTGAGACAGATTTTTGATCTGACCTTAACAGGAAGGGCAACACATAGGGGGTAGTCAGTAACCCCCCCCCCCATGTTGGTGAGCACTAGTTCCAGGATATTTGAGCCTCTTGTGAGGGTGCTGATCAACTGTTCCAGGGCATTTGAATTAACAAAGTCCAGGAACCTCATAGCAATTGTGTTTGTGCTCATGTAAGTTGCCTAATCGATGGAAGGATAGTTGAACTCTCCCATGACCAAGGTGTTTGGCTGTATGTTGAGTGACTCTAGCAAGTCCAGGTAGGTGATGTGCTTCTCATAGTACATGGGTGGGGACCTGTAGCTAGTGATGATGTGGAAGGGTGTAATTCCTATAGTTAATTGGACGTGGAGTAATGCAAGAAAGTTGTACAGTTTTACCAGTCTTGACGTGTGTTTGGATTTAATGAAGCTGGATTAACCTCCAGCTTTGGTTCTTTCATGCTTGTTTTGGGGTCTGAATGTGTGAAAGGCATTGTAGCCTTGTACATCTGGGGTGCTCTCAGCAGCCTTGAACCAACTCTCTGGGGCCGCACAAACTTCAGCATCTTCCAAAGTGAGGAGTGCTTCCAGGGGGTGCAGTTTGCTGTTTAAGCTCATAGCATTAAGCTGCATGACCTTGACTTTGTCTGTAGTGAATTTCTTTATGTCAGAAGTTTTGTTGTTTGGACATTGCCTAACAAAAGCACAATGGGGAGGCAAGCATCTCTGTGAGTATCAGAAAGCCTTGAGGAGACACGTGGTGGCCATTTCTGGCAAACTAGCATGGACTCTCAACCATATCTTCCCAAGCAGACAGATACTGGACCCCCCTGGAGTGACATCAGAAGCTAAGGCAATTATTGAAATCAATCATTTTTTGCCTGTATTGTGGCATCATCCTCAGTGAAGGTAGAATGCTGCTTAGGGCTAGAGACATACCTGCATGGGACACATAATCTGAGAGTTTGGTCATATCTCTCTTCATATAGTCCAGAGAGGTACATCTCAAGTCATTCACACCAACATGTACTATGACAGAGTCATAATGGTAATTGTTGCAGAGTGACTTGAGTGCATGTGTGATTTGACAGATCCTGGCACCTGACTCTGACCTTCTCCTTGTTCAACCTGGTGAGGGGGATATCTGTGTTTCTCACTATTGAGTTGCCTATAACCAGAACATTTGGTTTTGAGGTGTTTTGCCTTATGGGCTTAATTGTTGAGACACTGATATATGTGTTGTCATGTCTGGTGGTGGATTCTGTTGTGATGTGTCCTGGAGTAGATGGTATGTGGAATGTCCACTAGCAAGTGGCCACAGTGCTGACTACTCCCTTGTGTGTAACACAACTACTGAGTAGTGAAGGACATCCACATCACAGGCCATAATGCTTCCATAGATCACAGCCTTCATCACTCCAAAAACTGAATACAATCCACCCATCTTCATGTACCTCCCTACACGTCTTCTAGTGCTGTGTAACTGAAGTGTACCACCTTTGCCACAGTGTGCTGTCACACATCCTATTGGCCATACCTATGTATGATTTTTGTTGCATAAACATTACTGTGTGATGGTGCGGAACCCCCATCAAATTGTTACACCAGATGCGTGTGTGATACCTCCAATGATGTACACAGTACATACATAACTGTTTGACAACATTGATGGCATGGGTAACATTCATGACAGTGTGGATTGTGGCATTTATATATATATATATATATATATATATATATATATAATCATAATGTCACATACAGGTATAGTAGTGTCCCTCCTAACACCTCCAGCAGATGTTATAGTGTCAGGACAGTGTGCATGATTACCGTCATAGAGTGCTGACATGTCATAATAGTTGTAGAAGTGTGTTTGTGCATAACCATTTCTGATCACTCAGAATCACATATGATATGTCAGAGACATGGGATTAATGGTGGTGTCATTCTGATATTGTCCATGATTGTGTGTACTTGTTTTACTGTTGTCCATGAGCCTTTACCTGTGTCCCACTTGTTGGGAGACCTCTGTTGAGATTACACTCATATTTAGGCAAATCAGTTTGCACAGCTTCACAGTATGCACCCTGCCCCAGTTGTATATAACATCCCTGATAGATGTCCTCTGCATTGTTCATGTAAGGATGCTTATCTCACAAAGACATCTTCCCCATTGTTATGTCACCTTGTGTGTCAGTCACATAATACACATTTTCACTGTGCAGTCTGTATTGTACCATACTGATATCTGATTGGTATTGCTGCTAAAACTGTCTTCCATTGACATGCCCTTGTCTGCTGTTTAGGTTGTTTCACCTGTCCTCTTTTCCTGTGTTCATTCCGACAATTAATCTCTGTGCCCCTATTCAATAAACACACTTCCCCTGAGTGTTTATTTTACATGGCAGTCCATGTACTCTTGCAGATCACACAGTACATACAAGTGTAGTTCACACAACTGCTGTACAGAATGCCTGGAATGGGATTTTACACTATTTGCACTGCATACACTGTCCTGTATTGTGTTTGGACCATGTACATAACTATATGTTAAGCCCTGGAAATCATTCTGGCATCCCGCACAATCCCATTAACCTTCTGGGCTCCGAAGTAAACAGGTTTGCTATCCTTGTTGCTTTACATGATTTTCTGGCAAGCAACACTGTTGCCAGCCATGAAACAGCACTTGTTTATGTTTAAATGAGCTACATGGGATGCATATGTAATTAGTGCTGTTGCTCACCATGCATCTTTGTGCATACACTTAAACTCCATGTAGGCTTCACACAAAGCCTACATGGAGTTTATTGAATCCCAGGCACTATGAAAAACTTGCAGTATTTAGGACATCAGGTGTAGTTCATTTGGTTGCAGATCAAACTGGCTGGTTATAAAGTCTATGCCAGGTTTTCAGGTATGGAATATTCTGCATACAGTATCACATACGCAGCCATGAAATGAAATATTAGAGAAGAAGGCAAGATGTGTGTGTGTGTGTGTATATATATATATATATATATATATATATATATATATATATATATATATATATATAGGTTCATAGATAAGTACTAGGCTAGCTGCCCTTGCAGGCTATTTAAAGTCTAGACAGTTTATTTTTTTGTACGTGAATTGACCTGTTCTATTTGGTTAGAGATTGGCCTTACATTTAACATTGTTGATAATTATACATTATCCCTATGATGATGTGAAGTAGTGCCAGCTGTGCTATTGGGTGTAGGGTATTGTATGCTTAACATATGCCAGCATAGCTAGCTGGAGGTTTGTAAAGAATTATATGTCATTTGGATATCAAAATGATTTATACATATGCTTGTGTTAAAAATGTATTTATAAAGCTCCCTGTGTTAAAAATGTATCAACAGTGGGTCCTGCTGGGCAGAAAAGAAATATACATGTATGTCAGACTGTATTGTTGTAACTGCTGAAATGTATATATTTTAACAGAGGATACTGGAATGGAAGGGGTTAAGCTCATTCCAGTTAACCTTAAGAACAATATGAAATTAAATGGCTTCATTTAGGCCTTAAAGATTCTGTCTCACAGGTCTGAATGCAGCCAGAAATGCAATGTCTATAAAAAGCCTTTCTGTAGGAAGGATAGAAGTGTTGGAATTATTTATAGCCTCCATATGCTGTATTAAGCCTTAGCAAAATTCTGTGTCTATATTGTGACATATCTCTGCCAAATCCTGGCTCAGTTGCTAGTGAGGAGGTAGTGTGGGAACCAAAGAGCTAGATGACCAGATGTGATGTCATTCTGTAGCTAACACTGAATTTGTATTTAGATGCTAGTGAGAGATGTGATAATAGCATTCAGCACTTTGTTATTATACACAACGAGATATACTCATCTAACTTTATCTTGCCTTGCTCTAGCCAAAGTAATTCTTCAGTCAGTCAGGAAAATATAGTGAGATTAGTTAAATATTATTTTTCTGTATCTGAGTCCTTCCATCTGTGTTGTTTTTTATATTTCCTGTGACTGAAACTCTGTTGTTTGTTGTGAATAGATATTCATTATTTGCATGGTTTTATTTTATTATTTATTATTAAATATATCTAAACCTTCCTCTGTGTCTTTTAAAAATATTTAACCTTTGAGATTAATTGTATTTATTGGTACTGTGCCTCCACATTCTTGAAAGTCTTGCTGCTTGGAAATACTACATTTTGTATAAGTATTAATTTTACTAAGAGTAATTGGGTATCCTGTAAGAGCCGCAGAGTATCTGGCTTTAGGGTGTTCTGGTGGCAGTGTATCTACCTGGATGGAGGTGGCAAAGCTGGTAATCTGTAGGAGTAGGTAAGGAGTAGGAGCCTTTCCCAGGTGTGTGTGTGTGTGTGTGTGTGTGTGTGTGTGTGTGTGTGTGTGTGTGTGTGTGTGTGTGTGTGTGTGTTCTCAAAGAGAATGTGTGTGTCAGCTACTTTGAACAGTGACACAGAGCACTGATTTTGAGGAGAGGGTGGTGGTGGAGGACTTGGCTTGGAACACCTGTTTAAGGAAATAATTATATAGCTGTGTCAGTGGGGAGTCTTATTTGGGATTTGGAGAGAAAGTCCAGCCCCAGGACTGCAGTTTGTATTCCCTGTGTGCTCTTAAGGAAAAATTGTACTTGGTGCAGAGAGCAGCATCTGAAAATACTGTATGTGTCTATTTTTTTCTCAGTGAGTGTTTCTCACCAGTGTCAGTGGTAAGGACTGAGGCTGCTTGATCACTGCCTCAAAGAAGGGATGACACAATCCCAAATCCCTAATGAGAATAACTGAGATCATACCTTAGATCATTTTGAGGGAACCCATGCATCAGATAACGCATTTACTGGCTGCCTCTGTCCATTAGTTGTTCAGGGGCAGTCCTGGGGTAAATTTCTGTTTTACGTCCATAGCTCTAAGTTGCACTTGAATATGGACAGGTATGGACTTTGTTTTATGTGGCTGGAGAGTCTATTCCAGAGCAGCAGTATCATCTGTGAGATATACCTGTCCCTCCAAACTGTTCTGTTGATGTTGCAGAAGAGGTTTAGATCTGTAGACTAAGTATTTCTGATAACATTTAACTTCCTGATGTGCAGTAAGTCCATCAGTATTGGGTTAGAGGATGCCTTGTATGCCAGACACAGGTCACCTTTTAGCAGTCTGTAGGATACCTAGTATAGTGATAGGGCTTTGACTATATCCATGTAGGACATGTTGTTTGGGCCTCGTATCTTTTTAGTTGGGTATCTCTGTGGGCATTCCAGTTGTTGCATGTGTCCAGATAGATACATACTAAAGGGGGCATTATATTCAATGACTGGCATAATAATGGCTGAGTAAAAGGGGACAATGAAATCCCTAGATCTAGACACAATCCCTTTGTTTATAAGCTGTGCAATGTAGAACTTTATATATATATATATATATATATATATATATATATATATATATATATATATATATACACACACACACACACACACACACACACACACACACACACACATACATACATATATAGATACGGTTCTACCTGACTTCGTCGACAGCGCAGAAGACCGACAGCGGAATTCGGAGCTCCAGAAGATCGAAAACGAAGAAGACCGACGCGAATCGCAAGTGGCAGAACATCGACAATGCAGAAGACCGACACGACGGATGACAACACCAACGCCGAGGATGCCGACATGGGGAAAGGCTGTGTGAGTATGCGGTAGTGACGGACGTTAGGGTGCGAGGCAGGTAAGTGTGGAGATTGACGGTCTGTGGGGATAGGGGTGGGTTAAGTGAGTTAGGGTTAGGGAGCGATAGGGGTGGGTTAAGTGAGTTAGGGTTAGGGAGCGATAGGGTGCGTTAAGTGAGTTAGGGTTAGGAGGCGATAGGGGTGGGTTAAGTGAGTTAGGGTTAGGGAGCGATAGGTAAGGGTTAAGTGAGTTAGGGTTAGGGAGCGGGTAGGTAAGTGTGCGATAGTGACGGACCTTAGGGTTAGGGTAAGGTTTAGTGTGGGCTTGTAAGGATTTTGGTGTGCTTGTGTTGTGTGTGTGGTTTGTGGAATGGGAATGTGTTTTGTTTTTAATAATTGTTATTGTGGTGTGTGCAGTGTATGGGGTTTCGTGTTTGTGTACCGTCGGTTATTTCGTTGTCGGTTATGTGTGGTTTCGTGTTTATGGACTGTCGAATATGTGGTGTCGGTGATGTGGTTGTCGGTGTTGTGTGGTTTCGGCTATGTCAGGTAGAACCATAGATACATACAGATATATAGATATATGTATATATTCTTTACAAGCAAGAACATCAACCTGATCAACTGTATATTTTTGCATATATGTAAGAGCAGAACAAATCAAATTGTCATCCATCCTGAATTTTATTTAGTACCCAGATTATGGCTTCCATTTTTGCAACTGGTAAGCAGGTAACATTCACTTTTAATGTTCAAAAGAGATGACGTAAATGTTAGTTTTAGAGGATACAGAACTATCAAGGAACATTACATTTGTTGGAGGTTATCTGGTTTAAGTCCCTACCCAAGTTTTTTTTTTTTTAATCAACTTTATGCAGTTTCCTAGTATATCGACTGCATAATTGACTCCATAATTGTACTATAGAAAAGGCAGTGAATGATTGCTTAGGAGTATGTGTCTGTGGTTCTTGTCATTTGGATTTATTCAATAAAGGTTTGCTGAGGGGAAATTTTAAGAATCTCAGCACACATTTGTATATATTTGTCTACATTCGTGCCTGATGTGCAAACTGCTGAGAGTTTTACACCTAACAAGTGCATACAATTGTATTTCTTACACATGTTAATGTGTGTGTGGTAAACAGAATGCTGTTTTTAATAAACATAATACAATTGTTATATTACACAAAACAATCATCATGGCATGCATACTGTTATTTATTCATATTAATACTTTGAAAGTTATACAAATGCTATCCTTTTTTCAACTCCTAGTTTTAATATTAGATTGTCAAGTTATACTGTACCTGTTCTACAAGTATTTTGTAGTAGGTCAGATTATGACAACTATATTGCACTAATACTGAAAAATCTGATGCAAATTTGCATATAAACTTGTAAACTTTGATAGCTGAACTAAATCTTTTTACAACAGTTTTTTTTTTTTTTTTTTTTTGCAGTAGTTGGTATGAGTAACTACGGAACTTTGACCTTTAAAACATATAAGTGGTAAACAGTTATTGCAAGTTTATGGTCTAAGCGTCTAGCAAGCTAGTAGTCTGTTACTGTGATGGTTGTAAATAAAAAAAAATGGCTTCATTGCTGACTGAATTAAGAATTGGCTCTGACCTTACCAGACCTAGTGATTTGCAAGCAGGGGCATAGCTAGGATATTTAGAATTGTACATCAATTTGCAGACCAAGTTCTGGATTGTGTTGAGCCACCCACCCACCAACAACACAGTGCATGTTTCTAGACAGTAGAAGTTTTCAGTACTGAAAATAATACTCAGCATTCTGAAATTGCAGAAATAACTCAAATATATCTATTTATCTATTTATATTGACAACCTTAAAAAATGACTATGGAGCAAATATATAACTCAAAGTAAAAGCGTGTTAAAATTACATTTTTTAAAATTAAATTGCAACAATCTCACTGCATAAAACAAACAAGTTAATAATGAAAAAGAAGAAATGCACATTTATTTATTTATTTATTTATTCCAGTTTGATGACCGGGGAGGTCCACTGGGCCTGGGGAGCCCGTTTTCAGTGGTGGCCCGGGGAGAAAAGCTCCATAAAAGTTACAAAAATACAATAATACAATAATAATTAACAAACAAATTAAGGATTACAAAAGGTAGCATTCAAAAGTAGAAAATAGAAAATAATAAACATATTTACAATTCAGTACACTGGGATAAGTGAGCCTACATTCTGTGGAGGCTTGGGGAGAAAATAACATAGTACAAAGTTTAATTACATGAATACATTTGGAGGGAGCTTGGGCAGTCGAGCTCCATATTTAAAGTTTAAATAGCATGCTTAATAATATAGGAAGTTAGGAATGCAAGCAACAGGAGGCATTTGCAGGAGTGAGAAACAAATAACTGTAAAGATTCAGGAGTAGACAGGAGTATAGTATCCTGGCAGGATTTTGTAGAATGGTTACAATAACAAATTGAAGTGAGGCTAGGAAGGTATAGAGGTTAATCAGGGGAGAAAGGAGAGGAGAGCTTGAGAGGAATGGGGGGAAGAGTACAATTGCATTTCCTGTTAAGATAAAGATAGGAATGAAGTTGTGTTTTGAAGTTTTTAAGGTTGTCACAGGTCCTCAGTGTGGAGGGAAGAGCATTCCATTTTTTAGCTAGGGAATAAGATAGCAGAAGCTGGCCAGCAGGGTGCTTGGGTTTATGGATGGTGATCAAGTTTTGGTGGGTAGATCTAAGGGGTCTGAGTGGGTTGTAAGGTTGCAGAATGTTGGAGAGTGCAAGGCACTTAGAAGGTTGGAAGAATAGTTTGTGAGCAGTGGTGATTTGGTGAAGGAGTAGTAGATTGGGGAGTTCAAGCCAGTTTAATGACTGTAGGGAGGTGCAGTGATGAGTGGAGGATTTGGCATTTGTGGCGAATCTGGCTATTTTATTGTAACATACCTCCAATTTGGAGGTAAGAGTGGAAGATAGGTTAGCAAGGAGAGGAGCTCCATACAGAAGAGAGGGAAGTAGATAGGTTGTGGTGAGAGTTTGTCAGGAGGAAGGTGAGAGGAAGTGGTTGTTTCTGTAAAGAAGGCCTAGTTTTATATGTGTTTTCTTGATATTTTGCTGGATGTGATTTTTGAAGTTAAGGTGTTCATCAATGGTTACACCAAGAAGTTTGGTGGGGGGTACAACTTCGATGATTGAGTTGTTATGGCTGGTGATTTGGAATGAGTTTTTGTCTATAGGGAGGGATTTAGAGGGAGAGAATAGAGGATCTTAGTTTTGTTGGCATTTAGTGAGAGGTGGTTTTGTAGCATCCAATTTTCGGTGGTAGAGAAAGCAGTTTGGGTTAGAAATTGGAGATCTTTTAGGTTGGATGCATGGCAGATTAAAGTGGAATCATCAGCGTATTGTACAATTTTGGTATTAGGTATGGCTTTGTGGAAGTTATTGATAAATATATTAAATAACAATGGGCCAAGAATTGAGCCTTGGGGAACCCCAGTAGGGGTTGGGAGGAAAGAGGAGGTGGCCTGGCCCCACTTCACGGCTTGGGACCTATCAGAGAGGTAGCTTGAGAACCAAGAAAGAGTTTTATGGGAGA
Organism: Protopterus annectens; assembly: GCF_019279795.1. Classification (NCBI taxonomy): domain Eukaryota; kingdom Metazoa; phylum Chordata; order Ceratodontiformes; family Protopteridae; genus Protopterus; species Protopterus annectens. The sequence goes on along the minus strand of NC_056740.1, from coordinate 261,416,836 downwards.
TGTTGAGGTTAGACAGATGGTTTAGTAGGTGACTATGGGAGATGGTGTCAAAGGCTTTAGATAAGTCTAGTAGAACACAGGATACCATGTTACCACAGTCGCGAGCTGAATTAACAGAATGTAGGAAGGAGAGTAGGGCAGAGTTGGTACTGTGTCCTGGACGGAAGCCGTGTTGGGTAGGGGAGAGTAGTCGGTGCTTGGTAAGGAATGGTAAGAGTTGCAGGTGGATACATTTTTCGAGAATTTTGGAGATAGAGGAGAGGATGGCTATGGGACAGAAGTTGGAGGTGCTGCAATTTTTGCCACCCTTGTGGAGTGGAAGAGTAAAAGCAGACCGCCATAGTTTGGGGACATAGGATTCAAGTAATGATCTATTGATTAGTATGCTGATAGGGTGGGCAACACTGTCTGAAGCTATTTTTAGGAAGGAGGAAGGAATGTTGTCAGGGGCATTGGAGCATGGTTTTAGTTTAGCTGAGAGTTTTTTTATTAGGTTGTTGGAGATAGGTTTGAGTTCAAAAGTGGGTGGGGAGGAGGGAGGGGAGGTTTGGGCAGTAGGAGATGGAGGGTTATTATTGGTAAAGGTCTTGGTTAGATCAACAATAGATGAGGTAAAGAAGGTATTAAACATAGATGCGATTTCAAGGTCAGATTTACTGGAGTCAGGACAAGGGTTGTTTTTGGGACCAGGTTTTAGGAGGGAGTTTATGGAGTTCCAGAACTGTTTGGGGTTTTTTGTGTGAGTTGTTTGTAGATTGAAGTAGTAGCACTTTTTGTCTTTAATTATTAGTTTTTTGTCTTGGTTTCTCAGTTGTTTATACTTAAGTAAGATTTCTGGTTGATTAAGATGGAGGTAAGCTTTTCAGGTTTTGTCTCTTTGTATCATAATTTTTTTGGTGTCCTTTGTGAGCCATGGGGAGGTTTTTGTTTTAACTCTTTTTGTTCTTATTGGTGCAAGGAAGTTAAGGATAGTTAGGAATGTAGAATTGAAGTAATCAATGGCAGCATCCAAAGGGAGAGTTTTTAAGGGGTTCCAGTTAGTTAGTTTAAGGCAGTCAGAGAAAATAGTAGGGTTGAAGTTAGAGAGGTTATGGGATTGAATAAAATGATGGGAGAGTGTGGAGATGGGAGTAGCCTGATGGATGAAGGTTGGGAGGTGATCTCATAATGGGTCAGGAATGACACCAGATTCTAATACTTTGTGCGGATGGGATACGAGCATCCAATCTAGTATGGAGATAGGGTTTTTTTTTTGTTTGGTCTTGAAATAGTTAGTGAGTTGAGTAAAGTTAAAGAGATTGATAGATATGGAGGGATTGTGGTGAATAACTTTGTTCCAGTCTATATTTATGTCTCCCATGATGTAGGTTTCTAGCTTAATGTTGGAGGAGGTCCAGGAGAGGATATTTTCTAGGATATTAGTGTTATTACCAGGAGGAATATAGAGAGATATGATACAGATGCTCTTATGGTTGTTCAGTTTTAGTAGTCCAATTACAAGTTCAGCGTTATTGAATGAAGGAATGGGATTTGGATATGGAGAGAAGGAAAAGTGTTCGGAGTTGATTAGGGCTACACCACCACCTTTGCGATTTTGGCGGTCAGAACTGAGAGCAAGAAATCCAGGGGGGAGGAATTCAGAGTCGGTTATGTGGGGTTTTAGCCAGGTTTTGGAGATAGCTACAATGTCAGGTGAATAGTGATTGAGCCAGGCGTGGAAGTGGGTTAATTTATTAGTTATGCTTTGGGTGTTGATGGAGAGGAATTTAAGGTATTTATTGGAGGATTTGTTATGGTTGTAAGGGAGGTTTGTAGGAGAGTTGTTTGGTCCTGGATTGGGGTAAATGTCACCAGCTATGCAAAGGAGTATGAGATGGGGAATGTGTTTGTAGGGTTTACATTTAGATAAAGGTGGCTGGTAGAGAGTATGTATGGGTTTGCAGTATTTAGTGGAGGTAGAGAAAAATTGTACTTTTAAGAGAAGGATAGGGTGGGAGGGAATTAAGGAGGCTGAGATGTTGTAGAAATGGGCAGAGAGGGTGGGGTGGGGTGGTAGAGATGGTGGATGTAGATGGCAGTTGGTGAAGGAGGTGGCATGGTAAAGTGGGAGTAGAAGAAGAATGAGCATAGATGTTGAGGTGAGGATGTGGGGAGTGAGAAGGCACATGATAGAAGGAGTTTGGTAGATATGAATAAGGTGAGGGTAATATGAGAAAGGATGGGAAGGGAAGTGATACAGAGAGTTAGGAGTGGTTGGTGGGTGGAGCAATTAGTGGAAGAGGATAGGCTGGTGTGGAGGGAGGAGTTATGGGAGGGGAAATAAATGTAGGAGTAGTGGGGGCGTGTGGGAATTGGGGGCAGGGTAGGGGAGCGGAGTGAGCCCGCAGGGCGAACGGAGCGGGTAGAGCAGCAGAGCAGAGAGGCCAGCTGAAAAAGTATCAGCCACAATAGTTCACAGTAAAGGTAAGTAGGCTAAAGGGTAGTATGTTAAGGAGAACTGTTGGGTTAGAGAAAGAACAGAAAAGAAAGATAGGGGAACTGTGCTCCCTTAGAAAGGTTAATGGAAGGAAGAGGGGATTAGAAACAGGGGTTAGAGCTTAGTTTGGGATTAGGAAGACCTTGTTGAGTATAGGCAAATAGAGGTAAAGTGGCATATGGGGGTTTAAAGTGATGCAAGCAATGGGCTGACAGAGAGCTGCCACCTAGTGGGCAAAGGAAGGAATAGCAGTAAGAAATAACAAAAACAGGAGGGAGTGGGGTAGTAGTGGTCTATGGTAGGCTGCTAATTCACGCACACAGAAGGATAATCAGACAAATGGGTAGAGTAAGCTAAAAACAGAAATAAATGTAGTGCAGGCTACATAGATTCAAATAAACTAGTATGGGGGCCCGCACTGAGGTTCCTTTTCTTGAAATGTCCCGGAGTAGGCAGGAGTGTCCAGGAAAGATTGACACAGGTATTGTAGGAGGAAGCTCCTAAATTCCGCAGGTTGGGAGGGACCTTCAGGAGTGGACTACTGTAGAAGGAGAGTAGAAACAATATAGTTTAGGTGAAAATAAATATGGGAGAAGATAAGCAGGTAGAAGAAGCAGATAAGGAAGGTAGAGGAGGGCTAGAAGGCAAGCAGTGAAAGTTCAAAAGTTGAGTAGGAAGAATACAGAAAGGAAGGAATAGCAGTAAGAAATAACAAAAACAGGAGGGAGTGGGGTAGTAGTGGTCTATGGTAGGCTGCTAATTCACGCACACAGAAGGATAATCAGACAAATGGGTAGAGTAAGCTAAAAACAGAAATAAATGTAGTGCAGGCTACATACATTCAAATAAACTAGTATGGGGGCCCGCACTGAGGTTCCTTTTCTTGAAATGTCCCGGAGTAGGCAGGAGTGTCCAGGAAAGATTGACACAGGTATTGTAGGAGGAAGCTCCTAAATTCCACAGGTTGGGAGGGACCTTCAGGAGTGGACTACTGTAGAAGGAGAGTAGAAACAATATAGTTTAGGTGAAAATAAATATGGGAGAAGATAAGCAGGTAGAAGAAGCAGATAAGGAAGGTAGAGGAGGGTTAGAAGGCAAGCAGTGAAAGTTCAAAAGTTGAGTAGGAAGAATACAGAAAGCAGAGTATTTAACATAAGATTCAGGTACACAAAGGAAAACAGTGAGTGGCATATAATAAGACTGTAAAACTGTCTAGAAGTTATATAATAAATGTCAATAATTGTAGAAAAATGAGCAGCATCAATTCAGGCAAAGATTCATTACAATTCAATACAAAACATATACAGTGAAGACATATACATAGCATTTAGCTAAACTAAAACTGAAAAACTAAATCTAGCCATTAATAAACTAGCAATTGATTAAAACTGTATTGTTCTATCTAGTATATAAGTATACTCCACAGTTTTCAAATAATGTTGGCTCCTAAGAATGGAGAAAGGAGGTGAAAGTTGTATCTAAATTGCACCAATTATGATGGCGTTTTTGGAAAAGGGCAAGTACAGGCTTAGGGAGACAATATTATCGATGCCTGTGAGGAGGAGTACAAGAAAGACGATAAAGTGTTTCAATTTGCGCCAAATTAGGATGGCGTTCCAGGTAGAGGAGTTGTGGACTTTTGTATGGCTTTCTGGCAACAACAAGCAACATAGTCACAAAGATTTGTAGGCAACAGAATAAACAGCTCATAGACCATAAATATCTGGTTCTCCAGTTCGATCCTCGGCTGGGGTGCCTTCTGTGCGGAGTCTGTATGTCCTCCCTGTGGTCGCGTGGATTTCCTCCAGGTGCTCCGGTTTCCTCCCACATCCCAAAGACATACTGTAGGTGGATTGGACACTCTAAATTGGCCCTAGGTATGAGTGCGTGCATGTGTGTGCCTTCTGTGGAAGGTTGGGCGCCGGGCTGGCAACTCAACACCGTAAAACTCCACTGCCAATCATGAGCGGACAGATGATCCGCTGTGGTGACCCCTAACCGGGAAAAGCCGAAAAAAGAAGAAGACCATAAATATCTAACTAGTCCTCAATCCTTCACATAGAGGAATAGGGTGCTCTCCTTTCAATAGTTCTTTGTTAGTTAGTGGAGAAATGTCCTCTTTCCTGTGCTCTGCTCTAGAATAAATAAAGGCTTGTAGAAAAAATATTAAATTTTCAAAAGATATGCCTTTAGTTGTTAATCTTATCAATTATTCAATAGCTCTTTATGTGGCCACGATTTACTTAAGTAGTTGTTCACAGACATGCTGAGTTCTTCTTTTCTCTTCTCCTTCCAAACAATTGATTTGTGTAATGGCACTTGACTTCTGCACTCTTCTTAGAGTTACTCCAAAAGGTGACACTGAGGTCTTTGAAACTGCATGTCACAAATATTCAGGGCATAAATAGGCACAGCTAGATTGCTCCACTTATAACAGAAACAACAACCAACACTACTGTTTCTGAAAAAAAAAGAAGAATTGGATGGAATTAAATCAATATAATAATCAATATCATTTATAACAGGTGCTAATACTAAATATTAAAGAAACAAATATAGGTGTGTGCAATTTTTGGGTTCAGGATACAGCTTAAGTGGTACTCTTCCCAGCAAACCACTCTGTGATGACAAGTCTCAAATTCTACTTTGCTGAATGTTTATACCAAGTCCAAGATCATACAGTTGTGAGGGTAATTTTCTTGTTCCAAAAGTTGTGAAATGTTGGATTTGGTATATATAGGTAATGAGGATGTGGGTCAATGTTCCCTGCCTTCAAAAACACTTTTAATTTGGTATATTCTTCAAGTAATTAGTTGCCCTTCAGTGAAAGTGTAGTTGATGATTTTTTGGTATAATTCTCCCTGGTGCCTACCAGAAATCAGCCCTCTTGTAAATCGATTGGTTCTCACAATCTAGTCACACCACTGTGGAGTGACAGCTGACTATGGGAGACCATCATCCTGGCAGTCACAGGGTTTCTGCTGCAATGGCCCTAACCCCTTACCCCAACAGTTAGGGTGCAGTCCCATACAAATGAACTTCTTATGTCTTCCTCTGTGGGTATGCACACTCCTACACACACTCCGTGAAGTCTGTTGTGCTTCTCCAATTGATGCTGATACTGCAGTGGGTCAGACCACCTTGTTTCATACTGGTTGTGTGAGATATATGTCAGACATTTGCTCTCATCCTCCCTTATTTGGACTCTCCAATGTCCAAGCTGCTAACTGATTTTGGTTCATATAGCTCATAGATTGGGCTTCACCCTCTACACCATGGGGTTAGTTTAAATGCGGTGCTGTTAAACTATATAGTCCTATCTGCATGGTTTGTCTAAAATCATGCCTGTCCTAGTTACTACTGTTATTTCTAAGAAGAAAACATACATATATTGCAATTTTATGATTCTAGTATTTAGTACTAATGTTTAAAGCACTATAAAGCACCAAAAAATTATTTGTAGCCAAATATGAAATTTGTGGAACTCTCATTCAATGTTTAGAATTAACATTTTAAAACAAAGAACATCATAAGCGCTTTTTATGACAAAGGCAATCTTACATTTATATAAATAAAAACAAATTATATTGACATATTTCCAGTTGCAAATATTATATATATCACATATAATCTTCTGTAAAGTCATTGTCCAACTGGCATTACAAAACTCATTCAGTTCCTGCCCTCCCTTAAACCTCATTCCTCCTTCTCCAAAACATTATTTTCCATAATATCCCCTTCCCACAGCTCTCATTTTCCTATATAATTTGCTTCTACCCTTTTCTAAAGATCCCAGTTCCAATTATTTTATCTCTGTTACTATATTCACTTCTTCTAATATGGTTAATTTAGGCTCTGATTTCCATTTTCTAGTAATTGCTTTTTTGGCAACCGCCATAATTAAACTCATGCAAGGCCTTACAATGTCTAGGCAATTCTCATTCTGTATCACAGCTCAAAAAATAAGTTCCTTAGTTACATCAGTTTGCTCACACAGCATTTCTGACTGCATAGTCTGCTGGGAATTCTTAAAAAGTGTGCCAACTCATTTCACTCCCAAAAATACAGTATGTTCTCAATTATCTCTTTCTTCCCCATCACACCTCCAACATTTGCAGTCTACCTGAGGAAAAATTCTTTGGAGTCTGCTTGGCATATAAAAATACCTTTGCAAATACGTCCAAGCAAAGATCCTAAATCTTCTATCCTTTTTGCATACTTGGGAGCCATACATATATCCCCCATTGTTTCTTTGTGAATTGCTTATCCAATATTTCTTCTCAATCCTTTCTAACTTCCTCTGATTGATTCCTATAGTTATCATGCAGTGTTTTATATGGCCTACTAATTATCCCTTTTTAACAACAGCTTCTGTTCTAGATTCTACTAAAATCTCTACCAGTGCTGGCCTTTCACTTAGGATCTCTCTATTCCTTTCCCTTTGCCTATACTGTGATATCAATCCTTGATAGGGAAGGCAATTTCGAGCCTGCAGTCCAAATGTAGTCTTGGCCTCTTCCCATTCTATTACATTTACCTCTGTAATTAATTGCTCCTAATACCTTGTTTCCTTTGCCAGTTTTCTCTAGCAAATTCCAGCCTCTTTTTGCCTATTCTCTGTACCCCTAATCACAGTCATACATATATGCAGAATCTCCTTTCTCCATTCCTGTGTTGGTTCTTAGTTTTTAGACTAGTTTATGAAAGTTCTTTAAATCAAATTTATGGCTGAGGCATTGTGTACTCTAATAATAAAAAAATCTTTACTAAGAGCCAGAAACAGATTGCATTAATCAATTACCCACAAATTCCAATTCAAAAGTTAGTAGGGGTTGGCACTTTGTCAGAAGCCCAAAATGAGACATTTTTGTATGAAAAAGTATAATTTTTAGGACAAACCATGCTCACATAAAGTGTAAAAGGCTGGAGTTTGCTTTGTTGCCAAAAGTTAAAAAAAATCATCTTTATAGCATTTAATTTGTTCTCTTGTTTCATATCACATTAAGGTGATTTGGATAAACAAAATAACCATTTTATTCAACTGGAAGTATTTGTTGTCCTAATATCTGAGAATATTTGATATTTTTGAAATTTGTTTCACAGGACATAGCTGCCTAAACAGGGACTGTCCTACATAAAGTAGACATGTGGTAACATTACATGTTAGTCCACAATTCATCCAATGAGTTAGCTGAATGCTGGAGTATCCTTATTGACTAAGATCTCAAACATCAAGAATCCATAGTTAAAATTAATGTTATAAATCAGAGCATATAACAGTGAATAAACTATTGATAACCAAAGCAAAATGTGAATTCATCATAACTCTTTTTATATGCGTTGTCTGGTTTGTGTCTTTCGGGCTTTTCCTGGTTAGGAGTCGCCATAGCGAAACTCCGGTCCGCTAATGATTGGTAGTGGATTTTTACGTACCGGGTTACCAGCCCTGATGCACAACCTTCAACGAAGGCACGCCCCATTCACGTATGCCTCCACATAGAAGACGCTCTAGCTGAGAATCGAACGGGACAACGTCATGCTATGAGGCGACAACGCTACCGCAGCACCACCACCCCAGTATATAAAGTAGAAGACAACTTCTGTCCACTTTTATTTTCAAAGACTAAGCATGAGAAAGGAAGAGGAAACTCTTCCTTTACAAGATCCTATTTTGGAAAATAAGGTATGTTTAAAAGAAAAGTTTATGGATTGAGGTTATTTTTCTGAAAGAAAAATGGAAAACTATTTGAGATAAGGATACACAAATACATAAAAAGTCAAAGAAGTAGAAGTGAGTAACAATGAATTTTGTTTTCAGATTCTTAGTACTTTCTACACAATCAGGTTAGGAGAATCACATATGGGAAAGCAGTAGTAGTACATGCATACATTCTTAGGAAAGGTATGTATTTATGTTTAAATATGGATAATTAACAGGGTATATTTATTCATTTTTGATGATCCTTCTTTCAGCTCACTGTTTATGGAAAATTAAATACTGAAAATGAGGAGCCAAAAACTTAAAAAAAAAAAAACATAAAAGATGTTTTTTTGCAAGCCCCCCCATACCTCCCAAATTTTGGGTGTTGGTGTAACAGTTAAGGTATTTACCTCACAGACACAAGGCACACTGTTTGATTCTTACCTTTGGAGGTGAAACAAGTTAAGTTTAAAGTGGCCTGCAAGGGCAGTTAGCCTAATACTTACTTATAAACCTTATAAGTAGCAACTCCACAGTCACACTACTGTGAAGAAATGTTCATAAACCCTGAAAAAATGTACTACTGACTGACTCACATAATACAATATATTGCAGTGAAACTCACCGTAACATTAAATTCTTGCACTTAAGCAGCTTGACCTCTGGTGTAGCGAAAATGTGTAGGTAAGCTGAATCAATAGTCCTACAGAAGCAAAACAGGATCCTACTTATAAAAAAAAATACTTGTAATTTCTTTTTCTTGACATATTTGACCACATAATATATAAGACTTCTTATGGAGAAACAAAAAGTGTACTGTTTTAAAAATATTGGTGGATGTTTTAGTGAGAATCATAACTTCAAAACAAAACAATGGTCTTGCATCACATCTGGAAAGTGTGAGAGATTATTACTGTCATAGGCTGTAGTTTAAAGAAGTGAAACTAATGAACTGGTATCATAGATGGAGTAATACAGAAACAAGTATACCACACAGAAAAAAAGTAATTTCTGATGGGAACATTAAAAGCCAGACTGACCCATGGCCTTAGCTGTAAACAACATATTCAAGACTTCATTAAACTTATTTGTAACTTGCATACCCACAGGAAGCATTTTAATATACACCAAGGAATCTGCAGTGTCCCTGACAAAGAAACCTTCTGTCCAGAATATGTGTTATTATGGTTGATGTACAGTGTGCTGTTTTTCTGAGTAGCAATGTGGTGTGAGATGTTTGCTTGAACTAATGATGTGATGTGCTATCTCGCCTTCATTCTTAGCAGCTTGGGTTTGGAATCGATCCTCAGTTCCGACTCGGCCTATACAAAAGATTGAGGTCTTCCACTAGCTCGTGGCTAAAACCCTATCCCATCATGCACTAGGAGAGCTCCCCAGATCTTGTTTGCTGCTAAACAAGATCGGGTGCTCTTCCTACTGGCTCTGGCTTAGTAGACTTTTTTTCTCTACAATTTTGAGAATTGTTAGCCTTTTTCAAACTATTTTATTGTAGTTAAGATTTACTGAGTGGATTGTGTGTGCTTCTGTTTTTCTCTACTGAGTTGTTGTTGCTGTTTGGCCATCGTTTTTCCCACAAGGCCTTCCCCCCATCCCAGTTTAACTTATATCTTAAAAGCCTGTTTTATTTAGAGGGCTTTCCTAGCTCCTTTTTTCTACTTTCATCCTTAACTATATAGGCAGATTTGTTAATATTAGAAAACTGCCTTAGCCCATTTACTTAGAGGGCTTTTTCCTTTGTTTCCTTTCCTTCTTGAATTCTGTAAGGATAGCTCATTTAAATTAGAGAGCTCCTTTGACCATTTAAGTTAGAGGACCTTTTCCTGAAGTGTTTTTGGTGTGGTTGTTCTTATTGTTTATAAAAATAAAAAAATAAAAAATAAAAAAGTAGTAGAATATGTATATTTTTCTGTAGTTGTTAGCTACTTTCTGCTGTTGACCAGTATGACCTCAAATGTGCCCAAGGAAGCTAAACCCTCTGGGTTTAAAAAATTTGTTAAGTGTAGCCAAAAGATCTTTCAGACTGATGGACACACCATTTGTGTGTACTGTCTTGGAGCTGTTCAGCTGCAAGAGTCATGTGCCGTATGTCACTCTTTTAGCCACAGAGTATTACTGGAAAGGAAAAACAAACTCATTTTGTGTGGCTTGCTGAAGACCCCTTTTTCTAAAGCAATTGACGAAGGTCAGGGTCCTTCAAAATCAGGCCAATCCCCCTTTTCTATGTGTGAAAAGTTGGGGAAAAGGTCCTCATCTTTGAGTACTCAATCAGAGCCAACAAAAAAATTACTAAAAGTCTCATCTTCGTACTCAAAGACTGTCGAGCCCGAGAAGCTATTTTAGGTGCCATTGGAATTTCATTTGCAGAGCTGATCCCCAGAATTGAAACCAGTATTTCACACCCTAAGGTTACTATTATTGCAATCCTCCAGATCTCCTGCTCCATCCTCTTGATCTTCCAGGAGCCTGTCCATTGATGATGTGGATCGCATGGTGTAAAGGCTGTTAAGGACACTGGTGCTCGCCAAACTGTTGTCAGATCCAACCCAGAGGGCTTCATAACTGACCAAGCCTACCTTTCACAGTCGATTCCTCTTCCTATCTGATCTTGGACCTCAGAGCCAGAATGTCCAGAACTGATCATAGTGAAACTGTCTGAGCTGAGACCTATCACAGGATCTTCAGGTTGACCATTGCTCCGACAGCCTTGGTTCCATCTGAACTCGAGGAGTCTAGGAGCTGATGCTCTCTGGTCAGGTCCGGGGAAGAGAGTTGGATCAGACACTTGTCGGATCTGAACTTGCCTCTCAGAGCATCGGCTCAGGTGAGCTTGGCTCTTACCTCAGCCTTGGAGCCAACCCCCGTTGGTTCTGGAGATTCCCTCTGGCTCTTCAGAACCAGGAGTTTCCTCAGATCAGGGACAGAGAGGCTTTCAAAGTGATGACGAGAGTGCTGTCTCCACAGACAGATCCACTCTCGGGTTGGGACATTCTTCCCCCAAAGGCACCGGTATCTGTCTTAGCACCACTGCATCCACAGAGATGCGGAGACCCTAGGCCTCAGTATGCCCCATTGGGTGACTCTCTCTCTTCCAAAATCTCTCCAGAATACCCTTCTGAAGAGGTCCCTCAAATGAGACTATGCAAGAGGAAGCATTTAGACTCCCCAGAGGAGTTCATCACATCAGATACAGACCTTGCTGATTCGGAAGGGTCCCCACAGTCGCCCTCTGAGGATGTCTCCTTCATGGACTTCCTTGAAATTCTAAAACAGAGAGGCAGCTGGAAGTCCATCACTGCTTCTGAGGAGGAGTCTGTATACCTAAATGCCTTTGGGTCTCACCCTTCCACCACTTGGGGATCTCCACCTTTCGACGAACTGAAAGACATGGGAGTCTCCAGATTCTGTGGAACCTGTTCCTCAGAGGCCAAACAAATTCATCACAGCACCAATAGATAAAAATTTTCTAACCAAAGGAGTCACAGTAGATGCTATGGTGGTGGCGGCAGCCACCAAAAAGGAACGCTGAGAGACATCCTCCTCTGTCCATCTACTGAACAGAGAGTCTTGTACAATGGACAGATATGAAAAGCACATCTTTTCTTCAGTGACTTTTGCGCTTAGATCCTTGAATTATCTGACTCATTTTACTAGACTTCAGAGAAATCTCCTGAAAGAGCTAGGGAGATAACCTCCAAGGTTCAGTAGCTGAAGGGATATCGGAGAAGGTTTCCTCTCAGCTCTCCACCTTAAATTCAGTGGTTATGCAACGGATGGGGCAAGCAGGGCAACGGGTTCAGGAATTTCCCTATGAAGACATTCCTGGATGCGCTTGTGTGACTTTGCAGAGCCCTTTAAATCTTCCTTTGTGAATGCCCCTTTTGATGGCTTGTCCTTGTTCAGGCCAAAAGTCACAGGCACACTAACCAGGTGTGAACAAGAAGGAAAGACTCTCTCTACCATAGGAGTCCATTTTCCCTACCTACCAGACATTATCCAAAGGGTTAAAAAGGAGGAAAAAATTGGTTTCGAAAATGGCAGAAAGCTTTCCAGGACACACATGGTGATTCTTGCCCAAGGGGCAGAGGGGGGAAGTACTAATGGAAGACACCAACCATGTAGCAGAGGGGGTCCGCAAAACCAGGGTGACAGGGAAGCTTTCCTTGGTAAGCCCTTTCAGCGCTCCTGAAAGGAGGCCCACTTGTCCATCTGTGGAGGCAGTTGAGGGCTGCTTATCTTTGTACCCAGAAGCCTGGCTAACAATAACAAAAGACAAGTGGGTACAAAGCATCATATCCAGAGGTTACTCCATACCATTTTCTTTCTCCATCCAAAACACAAAAAAAAATCCCAATGTTCCAGCAAGTCATAGGGGACAGACAGAAATACAAAAGTTGCTAGACAAAAAAGTCATTCAAACAGTCCCCGCAGATGAAATAGGATCCGGTTATTTTAGTTTCAAAGAAAACAGGGGACTGGAGACCCATCCTGGATGTCAGTAACTTAAACAATTCAATAAGTAAGTCAAAGTTCCAGATGGTAACACTGCAGTCAATACTCCCTTTTCTGGGACAAGATGGTTGGATGTGGCCTGTAGACCTCTAGGATGCATACTACCATATAAAAATGGACAGCCAGTCCAGGAGTCATTTGTGCTTTTGGCTGGGAGCCAGTCATTCCCAGTACTGTGCTCTGCCTTTTGGCCTCACTACACCCCCCAGAGTGTTCACCAAGTGTATGGCAGCAGTAGTGGCGCACTTGAGATGCCTAAGATTCCGAGTGTTTCCGTACTTAGATGACTGGCTTCTGACTGACACCACAGAGCATCTACAATTGAAAGTGAGAGACACCACCTTGCATCTTTGCTCTCACTTAGGAATCACAATAAACTACGGAAAATCTGCCATGTTGTCATCTCAGCATATTATTTTTATAGGAGCAGATCTAGATACAACAAAAATGATGGCAAAACACCCCTCCAAAAGGGTTCAAGTCCTATGTCATCAGGTCCTAAACCTACTTTCCAAGAGAAAAGTACAAGCAAGAACAGTCCTGAAAGTCTTGGGGACCATGGCAGCAGCAATAACCATAATTCCATTAGCACATCTATATATAAGAATTCTGCAGTGGCTACTGTTCACTCAGTGGTCAATGCAGGAATTACCCATGTCCCACCAAATTTTGATAACAGAATCTTGCAAGAAGGACCTTCATTGGTGGCTTCACTCCACTCATGTGACATTAGGTTGACCCTTTGTTCTTCCACAGCCATTAGCCACAGTGACCACGGATGCTTCCCAGATAAGGTGGGGGTGGCATTATCTGGGAAGGACAGTCCAAGGCACTTTGCAGGATCATGAGGCCCATTTGCACATCAACATCTTTGAGATGAGGGTGGTGCTTTTAGCATTGCAAGTATTCCAGGACTCTCTTCCACTAGGAACTATTGCAGTACAGACAGACAACATGTCAGTTGTATGGCACATAAACAAGGGGGAATCAGATCTTACACCCTTTGTTGGGAGGCCCTGAGAGTATGGCAGTGGGTGGCCTCCTCCCAACACTTTCTGATAGCAATGCACATTCTGGAGAAATCCAACGTGATAGCAGACAGACTCAGCAGAGTAATTCTGCTGCCTCATGAGTGGTCCCTAAAACAAGAAGTAGCGAAAAAGATTTTCCACAAATGGGGTCAGCCTTGCTGCATCCTTTTTTCAACCACCATGAATGCCAAATGCAGCAGCTGCTTTGACCTTATCCTCCTCCGGGGAGTCACCAAGGGATGCACTTGTACACGATTGGCTCTCTTGTGTCCTCTACACCTTTTCTTCCTTTCTGATGATACCCAAAGTTCTTCAGAAAGCCAGTTCCTTGGGAAGGAACTTGATGCTCATTGCCCCATACTGGCCTCACCAAATCGAGTTCCCCTTCCTTTGGCCTCATCTCCAGGAGGAGCCATGGATTCTGGACCCAGTTCCAGACCTCCTGACTCATGCATCAGGGATGCCCCCCCCCCCCTTCAAACCCTCAAACTGACAGCTTGGCTCCTCCGATTCCAAACATAGGCAGGCTCTCTAACCCTTCTCCATCAGTAAAATGTATTCTGATTTTGTCTCATAAGGCTTCGATGAGAAAGTTATATATAAGCAAATGGAAAAGATTTTCTTCATGGGCCTTGATTAATCACATTGAATCCTTCTCTGTCGCAATAGCTTCCATTCTTGAATTCTTAGCTAAACTATTTAATGAAGATGCAGCTGCAGCTACTATTCGACTTCAGTTAGCAGCGATATCTCATTTCCATCTAGGTGAATTGGGCCCCAATGTGATGTTCCACAGACTTCGCAAGGCATTTCTTAAAGGTACTCTTTTACTAAGACCACCCATTAAAACACCTCCAGCACCATGGAACATGAATTTTGTCTTATCCTGTTTGATTCTTCCCCCATTCGAACCTGCATCATCCTGCGATCTAAGTATTTGACTTGGAAGATGATTGTTTTGATAGCCATTACTTTTGCCAGAAGAGTTTCAGAGCTGCAAGCATTGTCAATAAAGTCCCCCTACATGCTTTTCCACAAAGAAAGAATATCACTATGAACAAACCCATCCTTTCTACCCAAAGTATGCTCAGAATCTAACTTGAACCAATCCGTAGAACTACCAGTTTTCTTCCCCAACTATGGCAACAAGGCAGAATATATGCTACACCATCTGGATGTACATAGACAATTATGTTTCTACTTGCATAGGACAAAGGACTTCAGATAATCTGACCAATTATCTGTATCATTTTCAGACTCAAAGAAAGGTGCTCCTGTGTCTAAAGTCACACTTTCGAAATGGCTCTCAGATTCTATTGCCATTACTTACCAATCTCATAACAAAGAACTTTCCCATAAAGTAAAAGGCATTCTACAAGAGTCATTGCAACCTTTTCTGCCTTTCGGGCGAGATTACCAATTTATACCATTTGTGCTGCAGCAACATGGGCAAGGCCTCCTACCTTCATCACTCATTACAGAGTGGATTTGGCCTCCAGGAACAGGACCACCTTTGGGTCCACTGTTATGAAGAATATTCTCCCTTGAGCCACCCAAGAAGATGGGGCTAGAGATGCTGTCCCATCCTGCTAAGAATGAAGGTGAGATAGGGCAACATCACATAAAGAAGTTATGTACTTACCATAACGTTCCATGTCTGTCGCCTTCATTCTTACATCCCACCCTACTTCCCCCAGCCCTTTGCTCCTGGAAGACCGAGCCGATGCAATTGGCTATTAATGTTCTCTGTCCTTCTTCATGGCTCTATAACAGATTTAGTGACCTTTATTTAGCTATATCTGCAAACAAGATCTGGGGAGATCTTTTAGTGCATGATGGAATAGGGTTTTAACCACAAGCTAGTGGAAGACCTCGAGCTTTTGTATAGGCCGAGATGGAACCGAGGATCTGTTCTGAACCCAACCTGCTAAGAATAAAGGTGAGATAGACAACACACTTAGAATGTTATGGTGAGTACATAACTTTTTTTTATTTTACTTAAGCTGAAAATACAAAACATGTTTATTCCCACTTATTCATGCTCCATGAAGGTGCCTGCAGTAGAATCAGAAATAGGGAATACCACTCATTTATATATATATATATATATATATATATATATATATATATATATATATAGACCAGGCTGACTAGCCTGGTCTGCAAGGCTATGGAGCGCATCATCATGGAACTCATTAACTAAGACATTGGGAACTTTGTTAAGGGCAGGGCATGCCTACTAAATCTGGTTGACTTCTTTGAGACATTCACCAAGGCCATAGATGAGGGAAAGGTGGTTCACACAGCCTACCTTGACCTCGCCAAGGTGTTCGACACCATTCCTCACTCAGGTATTATAGAAAAACTCACCAGCCTGAACATAAACCCCTAAGTCACAAGATGGGTTGCCAGCTAGCTTACAGACAAAACTCACGCAGTAGGAATAGCAGGCTCCAGGTCCGACTCTAAACCAGTCACAAGTGGTGTCCCGCAAGGCTCGGTCCTGGGACCCCTACTGTTCGGCATATACTTTTCAGAAGTACAGGCAAACACAGGAGGACTACGGCTAACTGGGAGCCATAACTGACTCTCCGGCTGATATGGACATCCTCCAAAAAGGCCTTACTGAGATGGACACCTGGTGTCAAAGTCATGGCCTCAAGCTAAATGCCAAAAAATGCATAGTCATCCCATGTGGGAAAAACAAAACACACATGAATTACCACATAGATGGCAGCCCCCTTAATACAGAAGAGGTAATAAGAGCTATGGGGACCCAGGTAGATAGTAATCTCTCCTTTGACAACCATATTGCCAAAGTAGTTAGGAAATCCTTCTATTTGGCCCATCTAATTACTAAAGGGTTCTCATCTAGAAATAAAGAGGTTATAGTGCCCCTCTACTCGTCACTCATCAGACCCATCATAGAGTACAATGCCTCATTTGGGATGCACCTCACAAGACACTTCCAACAGCTGGAAAGACCACAAAAGTACTTCACCAAGAGGTTACTGGCCTCAAACATATGTCCTATGCAGACCGACTGAAAAAACTCCGGATGTACTCAGTGGCATATCGCTTACTCATAGGTGATCTCTGCCTGACTTACAAAGCCATGTCCAACTCAGAATTGATGGACATGCTCCATCTAAATAAATCCAGGTCACTGCGAGCCACCCGCTCTAGTGAGCTAAACCTCGCCACAACAATAAATTGAACATGCTGGAGGGATAGATTCCTGTCACAGAGACTCCCCATGCTTTGGAACAAAATTCCTATCTACATTAGGCAGAGCCCCTCACTAACACTCTTCAAGAGAAACCTTGACGAGTGGATGGGTAACAGAAAATACACCCCTGGGATCACTTCATTGGCTCTGCCTGACAGAGGCTTGGTTAATTAGTCAATGGGGTGGCGGAAGCCGACACACTCTGGCTAGGCTTATAAATGCCCTTGGGCATATAGACTAGTACCTACCTATGAACCTATGTATATATATATATATATATATATATATATATATATATATATATATATATATATATATATGTATATATAATTTTATATATATATGTATATATATATATATATATATATATATATATATATATACACACACACACACACACACACGCATAAATATATATATATATATATATATATATGCATATATGCCATCTTTCAGGAATCTAAGGTATATAATGAAGTTAGCATTACACTGCAGTAACATTTTACAGTGCTGACTGCTCTGCAGTATGGTCATATATATTATTCTGCACTGTATATGATTCTTACCTTTGAAGGAGAAACTAGCTATACACTGTTTTTTTTAAGCAATCATTAACACTTGATAGAGCTGGTGCTATTGGGAAATAATGACCAGCCTAGAGGGTGCTATGAGAGGCCTGACACTGCAAGTGGAGGACCTCTCCACCTCTGGAAGGGCTGTTATTTTCCCCCCAAAATACCCATAAGGAGAAGCACTATCACTTAATAGATTACTACTTTTAGATGAAATAATGCAAAAAGCAGCAGTTTTTTTTGTAGTTTTCATACTTTTATTAAAAGTTTGAGATAAATAGTCCCCTTTCCTTTATTTGTTTTCCTGTAATGTGTTATATTCATGCAGTAAATATATTTTATTACAGCTTTTGATGATAACATAGTAGTAGGATGCTGAAAGTTAGATTACTTAAAATAGGTTTTAATTTAACTGTTTTAGTTTTTCAATTTATAGCATTTTTGTTAGTGTTTTATTTTTTAGTTGTAGAAAGAAAAAAAAATCTGTTTTTAATGAGAAAGGTCTAGTTCAGATTAACAAATGTTATACAGTTTTTTGTCCATATGGAAACATATAGATTTACTATAAAGTTTAGTTTTCATTCCCCGGGATTCATGAAGCTTGCGCCAGGCGCAGGAGTAGCGTAGGCGGTATAATGCCAAATATGGCCGTCGAGCGATTCAGGTATGATCCAATTTCACGTGCATTACCAGCGTATGCCAGATCTGTGCAGCCCTCAGCTCAGGTATGCTAATCACCCCATGCGCAGTACTGCACCATGCAAATGAAGGTACATAGCGATTCATTATGTGGTGCAGGCGTAGCATAAACCTACAGAAATGTAAACAAAAAAAATGGTTTACATTTTGCCAAACAGAACATCAGAGCTATGAAAGCGGACCAGACTCGTGTATTACAAAGTTAACATATGCCAATGGCTTAATATGCAGCCAATGGCATAAGAAAATATGCACAACACTTAAAAAACAACATTTAATGTCATGTCCACAGTAACGCAAAGTACAACCGCAGGGCATGTGTGCACAAACAGGAACACAAGGAAAATATATACAAATGTCATAAAATCGCAATGTAATACAAATCATGATTACACCATAATACTCAATGGTATGCATGGTACACCACAACCAATCTGCAAGGGTTGCTAAGGGTCTGTGACAGTGTTTGGTGCGGTAACTATGAATTAGTAGTCAGTGCTATGCAAATGAGGCAAGTAATAGTGAATCGCAAATGTCCCGCCGGACTAAGGATGTACCATACAGCGCAGCGCTACAACACCAAGGAGTGGTTTGGAGGTATACATGATATCAGCAGTGGGGTGTGCCACCGTAGCTGTAAGCGCATCGGAGCAATGCAAATCCGGGCTGCCCCTTGCTAAGCAAAGCCGCAGGATAGGGGTGGGGATGTAGGTATAGCATTGTTTAGCTGAGAGCAAATATGGTGCCCGAAAGCGCATGTGTACGTGGATGAAAACGTGCCCAAAACACGGTAAGCGGACTCACGCGCTGTGCACCATAGCTCAAACAGGAGGGTTAGGGGAAGAAAATAAGGAAATGCCGCAGTAGGGTAATTGGAGTACAACTGAGCAATTAACACCTATTAACTCACAGTGGGCAATCAACGGCAGCTAACAAGTCTGCTCGCAGCAACCTGCAGAACAGGATAGGGGAGGTGTCGGATTGCAAAGAAAAGAGAACTGTCGCCACGGAGCAAAGCAAACCTGCAGTAGATCGGCCATAGAACACATTTCACAAGATAAGCCAGGTTTTGGAAAGAACAAAAGAAAGCAGGCTGCTGGATGCATGCCAGAAAATGGGAGGGGAAACATTAAGAAATGTTAAGGGAAGGGCAAGAGGTAATCCATGGCAGCTAAATGTAATTCAACACCAAAGGCGCCACAATAGCAGTACCTGTGGTAAAACACATAAGATACCCTGTAGCTCCGATTGTACATACACACCCTATGACATCATCAGTGTTCAAAGCACAATAGTATAAAGTGTGTAGGCACCTCACACACACCTGTGTATTCCCAAACACTGCACCATCGGTGTAAACAGACGGGGAACTTTTACAATGTACATGTTGGGAGCTGCCATAGCTGTGATTCATCACCATGTGTTAGAGACTGAAGGTGTTGTGGAGGATGATGCTAACAACCACCGCAGGCCCCGGAGGAGGAGAAGAGTGTTCAGACCAAGGGTAATCTACCAGGGGTTACATGATCTGGAGATAGTAGAGCATTACAGGGTGGACAGGGACATCTTACAGCAAATAGTTGAGCTGTGCCGGCCACGCCTGAGATCCAGAATCAACAGAGGGGACCCCATCCCAGTGGACATGAAGGTATGTGTAAGCTTGACAATACTAGCCACAGGTACCTTTCAAAGGTCAACTGGAGATATAATGGGGATCTCACAGGCATCAGCATCCAGGGTACTACACCAGTTCCTGGATGCCATGTTACCACATGCCAATGAGCATATATACTTCCCCTGAACTCAGGAGGAGTTGGCCAGCAATATGCATCTCTTCCACCATGTGGCACACTACACGGAGGTACTGGGTGCGATAGACTGCATGCACATACATATCAAGTCACCACCCGGTGAGCATGGTAGGCGCTACACAAACCACAAGGGTTACCACTCCATCAACTGCCAGGTCATGTGCAATGCCCAGGGCATTATCATGGATGTGTGTGCTGGCAGTCCTGAAAGCTACCATGACTCCCACATCTGGCATGCCTCACAGCTGTATCTATGCACTGGAGCCATGGATGATGACTCCCATCAGAAATGCACACACATCCATGCAAGAAAGCCATAATGAGGCACATGCACAAACCAGAATAATCACAGAGCGTGTGTTTGGGATGCTGAAATCACGGTTCCGTTGCTTGGACATATCTGGTGGAGCCTTGCAGTACTCTCCAGGCACGTGTGCCCACATCTTCATAGTATGTGCCATGCTACATAATATCATCCTGCGGAAACAGCTGCAGCAGGGACATAATGGTGAAGGCCCTTACAACCCACTGCAATTGCCAAGGCCATCACAGGCACAGAGGGATTCAGACCACGAACACCCTGTGCCAGCCCCAGTAGGCAGACGGAGATGCGCCCAGTATGCCCACACCTTGGCAAAGAGGGAACGTATAGCACATACACTGACAGTGTAGGCCCCTATGGACTGACACACCTCTCCACCTGCACACACAGTAAACTGGATGGCACACACACATGACCACCTGTAAATTGTAATGTATAGGTGGCCTACTGTGTGAATCCTACATAGGCAGCCCTCAACCACTGCACACACAACAGCTATTGGAACAAGGAAAGTCAACACCTGAACAGTACACGCACCTAACAGCATATGTTGATACTGTATGTATAGGTTCCTAGGTACATCGGTAGGTACATGCCCAATTGTCAGAGGCCATTCATCAGCCGAGGCAAACAGTGTCTGCTGTCACCACCACATCGTTTAACCAACTGTCCCTCAGTGGAGCAGTGCCAATTGCGGTATCCATGTGTGTAATCATTGTTCCCCACACACTCTGCATGGATTCCCTGGTGTGTTAATGAGGGGCTCCATATAATGTAATCAGGGATGTAGTGGCAAAGCATGGGGAGTACCCATGACAGGTATCTGTCACCCCAGCATTCTCCACTTATGGTTGTGTGAAGGTGTAGCACATTATAGTGTGTGGCTCACTGTGACATAGATTCCCAATGCTGGAGCACATCCATTAAACATCACTTGGACATACCATGAATAGGTCTCATCCATATGTAAACTAACAGAGTTACACATCTGATTGCAGTATGGAGTAACAGCCATAGTACAGTCCACATATAAAACACCATAGCACGTGTACAAATCCCAGATGCCCAAATGGTAAATGCACTGACTGTCGTGCATGTTCCCGGTTCCACATCCTGCAAGGGCCGTTACGTAATCCCGAAGGCACGAATAATGGATGTTGGATGCAGGTCATCAGATCACATTTAGCACATGTTAGCGGGTTTATGCATTGGCAAGTGCTGGTAAGCATCGTTTAAACATGACTATACGGATATGCGCAAAACAGGGCTAAGCTTTGCTGAATATCACGCAGATCATGGCCAACGATGTCCAGAACAGGTGAAACTAGCATTATTCACCCCTGTACTAATAGTGCCTGCTCTGAAAGGAAAAACGACCACTGCCAGGAGTAGAACATGCAATCATGTACACAATCACCTAACACTAAGCTACCCGAGATGTACCAACGGCAGGTGTGTATTGTGACAGGTTAAAACACAAACATGCGGAGTTCATAAAACAGTATACACCACCATGTACACAACAAAAGGTGTGTTCTCCCTCTCACTCACTCTCTCTCTCTCTATATATATATATATATATATATATATATATATATATTATATATAATAGAGATAGAAAGGGTGATAGAGAGATATATGTCGATATATACGGATTCACCTATATCTGCAAATATATAGATAGGTCAACGTCATGTACACAACCATGGAGGTACAAATAAATAGGATACTGCCAACTACTGAATGTTTTACATACCGACACGCGTAATCACGAGGCTTAAAGACCAAAAGACCACAGTACCGGAACACTAGAACCGCGAGCAATATTATCACGATGTTAAGGGGCATTTAGTTATCGCTGCCGGTGCTGCAGTCCAGGTTGGTACTGTGTTCAACTGTGTTTGTGATTGCTGTAGTCTGTGTAAGTGTGTGTTGAGGGTGCCGTGTGTGTTTCCGTGGGACTGTAATGTGTGTGTGTGTGTTTGCATTGTGTGTCTGTTAGTGCTAACTCGGAGGTAGATCATTACGGTAGGTGTGGTCATAGCTGGCCGTAGGCATACGGTTACCACCTGTCCCACTTTAAGAGGGACAGGCCCTCCTTGGGCAGTTGTGTCCTGACAACAAATATTAAAAAGGGCAAATGTCCGAGATTGTAGGACATAATTATGTCCCATATATTATGTAATAGTTGCATTAAATAGTTATTTCTGTATCTAAAATACATAAATGTTACAAGAAACATGATAAGTAGCTAAAGTGCTACAAGAATAAGTATGTATTTAGGATAAAAGTACGTTCTATCCTGTGTACTGACCGTGGGTATGTGTCGGCCTGTAAACACCGATGTGTGTCCTGCAAATGTCCCACTATGGCCATTTGAAAAGGTGGCAACCCATGCCAAAGAGGTTCAGACACCAACACAACTGCAATGAGTGCAAATATCTGTGACAGAAATACATGAGACAGCTGTCATTTAGTAACATTCTCTTACATATCGATGTATTTCTGGAGGTATTGAAATATCAACCTCACCGGCATGCTATATAGGAACCAATTAGCAATGGCTCAATGTATAAGCCTGCAACAACCATAGTTTTAGTCTACTAAATGATAGGTCTTCAATTCGGGAAGGAGCCCACATACACATATGGAATATGTAGAAATGCAGTCCCCACAAGCCTGTATATGCTATGTGCACCCACCTACATCTCCCCCACACCCAAAACAATTGTAATACAGACTGTAATAGCATCACAAACATCCACTCACTCAATTAAATCTGCAGAAGCGTTAACATACCTTGTGAGAGACACATTTGTAATGGCGCCATGTGAAATTGTAGCTGTTGTATAATGGAACAGACGGCGAAGTTACAGGTTTTGTTTGCAATAGTCCCTTATCAGACGGTTGAGATGACAGGTACACTCACATGTAGAACCACATACTCTAGCCGTCACACACAATCCATGGGGGACATGAATTCAAAATATCCATGTCTCTCCAAATAGCAGTTGCAATTCCTCACAACAAAACACATACAAGCTGTCTCCCCGAAGGTAGGGCAAAAGGGCAATGCCCAAGTGGAGAATTCAGTTATACCCCACTGTTGCCGCGTAATTGGCGAATGGAGTAGCTGCACAGCTGATGTGCATGTAATAATTTACTCAGGAACACCAATTGGCAGCAGGATACCACATGTTACAGGTATCTACATATATAAGGATGCCTTGGCATACCATAGAACCGTTTAAACAGGAAAGGTGTAAGAGAGATATTTACGAAGATGCTAACAAGGTATGTAGAACACTCAGTATGTTAGTGTATGTAGAGCCTGTTTTGTATTAATTAAAGTGTACGCAATGCATAAAGTGGGAAAAGGTATTATGTAGTGATGTCTTGTTGAGCATAGTAATGCTTGTAGAAATTGTGTGTCCTGCTGTGGGCCACAAGGTAAACATCTCATACACCACAAGGGATGCTACATGAGGGCTTTAAACACAACAATTCCACACCACCCACTGTCAGTGGTAGGGTTTGTCCAGCAAGTACGTGGCATAGCAGGGGATAGTATATGTTGATATACTGTCACAGTAGGCATGTGTATGGGCATATAATGAGAATAACATGCCTAAGGTGGTCCTGCTGTGCAAATATGCTTTGCATTATGGGATAATGTTTAAAATATGTGTAATGTACAGTATTGTAGGTAGATATGTCAGATATTTTACACAGCATAACTGTTATATCATGCAAACAAAAGGTATGTCTATTGGCATGTACAATACACAATAACAGGATACATATGGCTTGTAGTCATGGGACACTGTAACAGCATGATAGCTAATTGAAATGGAAGAGCTACTCAATTATCCATGCAAAAAGGACATGTAATAGCTTCACAGGTTCATAGTTAGGTACTATGCTGTCTGGCCAAGTCCATTTGTAAGCCCAACTACAGTGTTTTCACTGGCGGCACCTCCCTAGGGTAGTGTCCTGTGTCTGTGAACAGCAGAGCCATTTGTTACCTGCACCTGTGTACAGTACAGCCACTGCAGTGATCCCTGGCATACATGTGTGTCTCCCATCTACCCATCGAGGTATCTCATGAAGAGTGCTAGTGAGGGTCCCTGCTTGATGTACATAGGAATCATGTTCCAAAGCATGGTGAGTGTCTGGTTCAGGAATACATCCGTCAAGCACGTCCCACTCATCGTTGCGTTTGTGTACATATCCATGAGCATGTTGCTCTCAGTGGCTTTTGCTTATGTTGCTTATGTGGAGTATATCCATCAATATTGTTGTGGATATGGGCCCTGTATGTTCAGCAGAGGTCACCCCTGAGTATGCAGTATGCAAATGTGTACAGTCGTGGTGTCTGTATTTGTGCTGCATACGTCATCCTTTGTAGGTCAATAATCCTCATGGTGTGTTAATGTTGTGGTATGTAAAGCCATTGCTGTTCTGTAAGGTACACCCCAAAAGGGGTGTTGTACCATTGAATGTGTGTCATACATCAGGAGTATAGAGGTACAATGGGTGCCTTTGTTCCAGCTACAAACCCATTACAGATAAGGGTGGCCACGTAGAAGGATATCCACACCACATTGGCAATATGGTTATCAAAGGAGTGGGTGCTATATACATGTGTACTAAGATCCCATATAATGTCAGATGTATGCAGGGGACTACCACCTATGTGATAGTCAGTCGGTGATTGGTGTAATCCAAAGGGGATGTCTATGCACCTTGTGTCATGCAGCTTGAGGCCATGTTATTGACACCAGGTATCCGTCACAGTGACACCCTTATGGAGGGTGTCTGTATCAGCTGGTGGATCAATCATGGCTCCTTGTTTGCAGTCGTCTGGAAACCTATTCAGGGAAAGTCCCTCTGTGCTAGCCTGTACCTCAGGGAAGCATATACCGAACATGAGGGGCCCTATGACCAAGGACTGTGGTACTCCAAGTGTAACTGAATTATAGTAGGTTCTACGGTATGCTACCCTCACTGTGTGGGTCCTGTCCATGAGCCACTTTACATAACATCTCAAGACGTAGGGGTCGATGTGCAGGTGGATGTGTATGTTGTCAATACCAGAATGGAGAACGGTGCTGAAAGCCAACGAGAGGACAAGGTAGGCTGTGTGGACCCCCTTACCGTTATCAACTACCCTGGTAACTGTATCAAAGGAGTCCACCAGATGTAGGAGCCATGGACTGGCCCTAACAAATCCAACCTGGGTGGCATCAAAGGTCTGGAGTCCACCAATGTCTCTGTGAATGACTTCCATGATGATGTGCCCCATAGCCTTGCAGAACAATCCAGTCAGGAGTATAGGGCAATAGTCCCTCTGGTTCATTGTGGCGCCACCTGTGTGGAGTGTGATAACTGTTGCTGTGTGCCATTCAGGGGCCACAATGTCTGATACAAGGCTATTAGTGAATCTGGTGGTCAAGTGGGGAGCCATGTCATTCTGAGGTTTGTGTAAATCGCAGCCTGGGATGTTGGACGGTCACATGGAGTCTGTGTTCCAGGCCTTAGAG
Organism: Protopterus annectens; assembly: GCF_019279795.1. NCBI lineage: Eukaryota > Metazoa > Chordata > Ceratodontiformes > Protopteridae > Protopterus > Protopterus annectens. The sequence continues at coordinate 261,390,922 of NC_056740.1, read as the reverse complement.
AGTGCAGGTTGGAACTGTGTAGTTGTGACTGCAGGGACTCTGCATTGTTCCTGTATAGATTTTGGCCCTGTAGGGAGTGAGAGGGTGTAAAGTTAGCATTGAACCTATCTGCCAGGATGTTGCCAATATCAGTCGGTTCTGTAATGTTCCCGCCTAACCGTCGTATGTCAGAGCAGCTGTGGGTATTGCCATCGAGTACTGACATACCTCCATAATGCTTTGTGGTAGTCCTTGGAATGTGTTGCAGTAATGTTTACGTAGCTAGCTTTGGAGGATGTGATAAGGGATCCCGGATTCCTACTGAGGCTGACCAGTGAGCTACCCCACCCATGGGATTGTACTCCACTTTGCAACAGCCTCCACCTTTTGTTGTACAGCATGTCCATGGAATTGGACCCCCAGAGTGGCGTCCCTTATCTGGTGGGTACCATCATGGCTCTGTGTGGGATAGCATGATCCATGCAGTCATGTAAGTGCTAATGAAGTGCAGTGGTGAATGTTTCAGCGTTTGTAAGTACATTGTCCATCTGCACGGGTGTCATGATGTTTACTACCACTGTCATAAGACGTCTGAAGTAGGCCTTGTAGAAATCTTGTACTGTGTATTCCATGAAGGCTGTGGTGCCGGGATGTGGATAACAAGGGTGATTAGCATACGCTCGGAAACTACCAATGAGGGGATAACCCCAGGTGTAGAACACCAGTCACATGTTGGTAATGTCCATGTCTAGGATATTGTTGGCCTTGGTGGTGGTGTGTATGGGTTGATCCAGCCGATTGGAGGTTATGAATCCCAGAAAGCGTTGGCCTAATGTGTCGGTACATGAGTAGGTATCCCATTTAAGTGTGGGGTAGTGTCAGTCACACATCAGTAGTTCCTGTCTGAACCCTACTGTCCAGTACACCAGGAAATGAGGGCTGGTAACCATGGGGTATGGTGTGGAATCTGTAGCAAGTTACAGTGTGGATAGCAGTTCTGGCCACAGTTATTTGCACGTGGATTACCTCTGATGCATTGTGCTAAGTAACCAGCCTGGAGGTGTGTACATCCTTATGAAATATGGACACACCTCCACCGTGGGTGTTCCGGTCCTGGTAACATGACTGAAAGGTTTGGTCTGCGTATAACCTGTCAGTGCAGGTGTGCTCTCCGGAGCCTAGAGGCAGGTCCCAGTCACTGCAGAGATATCGAAGAGGTCCATTATAAGGAGTGCCTCGCCTGAGTGCGTTAGAGATGAAGATGTCAAGCATTGAGTAACATTACCCCAGGTTTTGCTTGCCTGTTCCTGTTCTGGTGGTGAATATGTTATTGGAAACTGTCCAAGGCAGGCAGTATAGGAGCAGCAAGAGCCTTACATGTTATCTGTAATCCCAGGGCCGACAGGTGCAGGTCATCTGTGCCAAAGCATCATGTTTTGTTGACCATGTCATTCAAAGCAGACAGATACTGGATGCCTGTGGAATGACAGCAGAAGCATAGGCAACTGTTGAAGTGAAACATTCAGTCGTTGTACAGTGGTATCAGTCTGGATGAATGCAGAATGCTTCTCAGGGCTTGGGCGATACCTTCCTGAGCTACAAGACCGGAGAGCTATTGCATGTCCCTGTACATGTAGTCCAGGAAGTTACATCTCAGGGCAGTCACACTAACATGGAAAATGACAGTCAAATTGTACCTGGTGAGGTGTGGCATGGGTGCATAGGTTATGTTGCAGATCCTGTTACCCGACAGCCAGATGTAAGCGACTATCACCTTGTGTAGCCTGCTGAGTGGGACATCAGTGTGACCGCCTACAGAGTCACCTATGACTGGTGTGTTGGGTATGTTATAACACCCTATTGGCTGTAGTTGATGGGCACACATGAGTCTGTGGGCTATAAGTAATTGGTGTTGTGTTTGGTGATGGGGGCTGCCTCTGTTGCCTACACAGAGAGTATGGAGAGGTTCTGCAAATGTTGTAGTCATACTATGTGTGGCCTGTGGTGGTGGAGATCTAGTGAGACTATGTGATGAGTGGGGTGTGTTGCAAATGTTTAACGTCCCCACATGAATGTCAGGTTCAGTCTGGGTTGGAGAGAGCATTACCCCCAGCATGGCTACATATGTGCATCTCTCACAGGCTGTGGTGTTGTATGTTGGGAGGTCAGCATTGACTGTGTACATGAGACAATTGCTCTATTGCCTCATGTTTGCCATATTCATCATATAGACAGGCAATAACACTGGTAATTAACACTTGGACATGCCTGTATATTCAACCATGTCTCACAAGATATGCGATGTACGTTTGTACAACAGCTGTTGTACTGTAAGCAAGCTGGAAATGCAAGGACAAACAGTGTACTTGTAGGAAATGAGTTGAAAATGAGTTGGAATGGGTGCTATAGTAATTAGTAGCTCATGAAGTGCTTACATGTTCTGAACAAGTGATGAGCATGAATATGCAATACAGATAGGGTGTTGGATAATATAAACCCACTGCAACCCACGAGTGGAGACGCCAGTCATAATGGGAGGCACTGCACTATTACCCTGCTGAGTATGGTCTGCAAGTCTATGAACCTTTAACAATGTAGATGTTAGCAGTGCAGATGTAGATGACAGCACGGATGATTTCACACTGCATAGCATACCTGTGACAGGTCATAGGACATCATCACCCATACTGTGTTCCAACTACACTGAGTATACTAGATGTACCTTCGTATGTCACGGGAGTGTACTACCAGTGGCCTGTTGACAGAAGCAACACTACAAAAGGTGTCTGAGGGACATGTGCATATCACACCAGTGGCAGCTACAGTAAAACAGGGTTAATGTTTTGTACTCCCCCCTCATTGTAGCCCATACCACACAGACAAAAGGGAGGCATCTGCGTATGTAAGTATGTGAATGGCCATGACCTAGGAGCAATAGCTGTCTCAGTGTTGTGGACAACATACAGAATGGGCTTTGTGGGTGAGGTGCGTGACATATGTGCGCAATCTGACAGCTGCTAATAGCATTGTCATCGCTAGGTGAATAACCCTGTACCCATTAACTACCACCAAGGCAGCGGTCAACATTATGGACACTGTGTGTAAGGGATGGTGATGTGCAGTTCACCTCCCTGAGCTGGTGACATCTCCAGGCCTATTAGGTAGCCATACAAGGCACGAAAGTCATGACAGGGTGCCATCCATGAGCATGGAGATCATTGGACAGGCATACTCAGCACTCGGTTGACCAATATCGGATCACATATCACCTTTAAGGGGTACTGGCCATGCGTGGATGGGTGACACCAACCTTCATAATCCTCACCTCCACTATGCAGCATGCTGGCTACCTTGCATAAAGACATGTGCAACACTGTGATGTTGGACATGCTACACATACATATCCTGATCTGAAAGGCATATGTCATGGACAGCCACCTTCCTACTACAAGGATCGCCACATGCTGGATAGATCCCTGTTCCATACATGTTACATACTCTTGCCATACCATGCAACCCTGCCCATCAAAGCTGCACATGTCATCTCTGTCATACATGGTGCGATGACCGCATGGTAGATGTATCATTAACTGTCTGGATCTGTAATGTGGCACTGATGCACCTGGCGGTGGCAAAATGGCTGTCAGATACAGCTAGAAAACCTCACATCCTATGCCCATACATGGCCCAGGGCATACACACTACTGCATGGCCTTGCCCGTACATGCTATAGTTGATAACCATCCCTGCGAATAACGCCCGGCTAGCCATTGTCCCATGTGTATCACATGTGAAACACAGGCGATATGTGGCAGGATGTTGAACTGCTGTACAGTGCCGTGTAGATGTATATGGCAAAACACATGCATGTAAAGGTTTCCGTGCGCATGTCTGCATTGTCACTGCTCATGTCCATTAAGGCAGTGTATGTGTTGATATGTGACATATACACAGCATCAAGGTCAACAGCATTACTGTGGGCACATCCAGGCATGTGCTGATAGGTAAGAACACCAGTACAGGCAAACAGACATGCCCACATCAAGACAGCATTCACATGGAGTATGAGCAATGTAATGAGGTGACACACATATATGGTGATGATATCCAATGCACAACGGGTGTTACATGTGTGTGACACAAACATGTCAGTCATGTCAGTGTCATGACGATTTGCAAAGATAACTGTTCATATGTACTAGATTTAATACAAATGTATGTGCAACTGTATCTCTGTACATCTCCGTGGTACTGTGACCTGTCTCCATCATTATGTCTTCCAGATAATGCCTCATTCATGCCTGCCAGCGTATAGCCACCTGGAGGATGATGCCCTCATACCGTACCTCCATGATAACTATGAGGTATTGTTCAGCCATGTGCCACAGCATGCCCAGCAGCATGATGACCTGTGGCAGGAACTTCGCAGGAGGGTTAATGATGTGGATGGCCATAACCACACCTACCAGCAGGTGCGCAGACACTGCACAGACCTGATACGACATGCGAAACAGCGTGCCAATGCAATCGCCAGGGAGCAAGGTAAAACAGGTGGTGGGCCATCAACCCAGCCCCCACTCATACCTCCTAAGGAGCTACTGGCCAGCCTGGGGACACCCTCAGAACAGCATCCACAAACACTAGCTGCCATCGTGGAGGTGGGTGTCTCCCAACCACTGAGCCTGGAGTTGCCTGGTAAGTCACTACTCCACATATAACTATTATATCCCATTTAGTTGCATGTGTCACTGTACAATATGTAATGTAACATCATATGCAAGATATGTTTACAGACATGCCACATACTATAGTATGCTACCCTGTGTATGCACACATGTGCATACTATATGCTATTGTACAGGTGAATGTTTTAACATGCACAGTGCACCCTGTAGCTGTCATACAGTCATGGATAATGTTCAATCTGCTGTGTCACCCCTATACAGGTACCTCTGGCGTGCCGCACAGACAGCAGTCCGTTGCAGGTGAGACAGTTATCAGTATCAGGCATGTTAATGCATAGATCTATTCACCATGTGGCCAGTTAACACATGTACACATAATGTATGGTCCAGTCACGATATACAGGTCACATCTGTCATCAATCACACTGGCTACCCATGTGCAATATATACAAACTAAATGAAACACCGACATGAAACCACAGTATCTGTCATTGCTAGATGTGTGGACAGCTGTGCATACAATGGTGGAAGTGTTTTTCAATGTAGGAATATGTACTATACATTGGAACAACACATGTGTGGTACACAAACAGTACCACACAGTGAGCTGGGATATGGGCAGCCCACAGGATTCACCATTGTGGAATATGCCCCTGCAATGGGTGCACACATTGTGATGTGCCATCTGACATGTCCCAGACATGTAGTGTTCCGGCTGCAACATTGTCTCACTATCCCATAATACATACCCCACATACCAAACATACAACCCTTTGTCTGCATAACCCTGTGGACAGTGACGTATCTGACATCTATGGGTGTATGTCATATGGGACAACACAGACATGTGACATAGACTGCCATCACAAACATTTGGCCAACACATGTTCACACATGGCCATGGAGGCTGGCCAGAGACATGTAGCAACACACAGTAGATGTGATATGTATACACCCTGTTGCACATTGTCCACACATGGTCCAACTATAGCCTTTGTTGAATGGTTATATAGTTGATGTGGAACACTGGACATCCTAAAAGCCTGTTCACAGCTTGTGGAGGTGTCACTTAATTCGACCATATAAGATGTGTTGAACATCATGACTGTGTCACAGCATGATAGTAGTCACCTGTACAGCTTCCGCAGACATAGACACCACACCAGGCCACAGATACCGTACATTTCCCTTGCTGTTGTTGGACATCACTGTCAGCTGTGCACCTCATGTGTGTGGTACATAAATGTCATGTGAGACATGGTGTATTGACAAGTCTGCCATGTGTGGACATGGTTGCCAGGCAGCTAAGACATTTTAGTAGTTGTGCAGGGGTGTCATCCACAGGTCTTCCGGTGACCTGTCACATGACACAGCATGGTTTAATGTGTTTACACCTCAGTGATGTGGGTCACAATCCACAGTAGTTATGTAATGTGTATGCACACAGTCATGGCTATGCACTGTGTGTGTATTCTACACTGTATAGCAATATAGATGCCTCATGATGCCATGCAATGGTACAGAGTCTGTACTTCACACTGTATAGCAATGTAGATGCCTCATACTACCCTTTAATGCTCATGCACATCAGCTAAAAGTGCATTGTATCTGTAGGGCATACAGACAACTCTGCGATGTGATACCCATTACACCGCTGTACATGTGTCAGGACACCATTGTGTCAGACATGTATGCATGTCAATGCACACGTCAGCAGATTACATGTCATACTACATGTTAATGTCAAGGTCACATCAGCCATGTGTACTGTTAACCTGTGCTGGTCCACATGGTGTATCACAGGGATGCATGCTTACTACCATGATTGTGTGAACTGCATGGCGTCTGATATGACACCTGCTTGCTGTTGTGTGCAACCCAGGGATGTATGCTAACTACCACTATTAATGTCTGAGCTGCATGCCGTCTGCTGTATCACATGCATGCTGCATGCCTTCTGTCAAATCACATGCATGGTCTGTCTCTGTGTCTGTGTGTGTGTGTCTGTGTCTGTCTCTGAGTCTGTGTCTGTCTGTGTCTGTCTCTGTGTGTCTGTGTCTGTCTCTGTCTGTCTGTGTGTGTGTCTGTCTGTGTGTGTGTGTCTGTCTGTGTGTGTGTGCCTGTCTCTGTCTGTGTGTGTCTGTCTCTGTCTGTGCGTCTGTCTCTGTGTGTTTGTGTCTCTGTCTCTGTGTGTCTGTGTCTCTGTCTTTGTCTGTGTGTCTGTGTCTCTGTCTCTGCCTGTGTGTCTGTGTCTCTGTCTCTGTCTGTGTGTCTGTGTCTCAATTGTAATGTAGAGTCTTTCTTTGCATTCACAGGTGATGTAGGTGCATTACCCTCCTGCGGTCCATCTGATGTTAGTGTCCCCACAGACTCTAGCAGTGATGAACATATGCATGAGGTACAGGCAAGGTTGTCAGGGGCTGAATCTGTGCCAATGGTTGCCATCCCAGCTATATCCCCCTCTTCCCTGCACACAGTTCTCATGCCAACACATACCCCATCACCAGTGGCCATAGAGGAAAGACAGTCAGCATGTGTTAGCTTGGAACAGGAACGTGTGATGGCTACAGAAGGTGTGTCTTCACACCATGGTGTCAGTGTAATGACTGCAGATGTGCCACACAGGTATGTGGCCAGTGCTGCTCATAGGAGGACCTCTGGCAGACATGCACCTGCAGGACAGAGCGCAGCAGCTGGTGTCACCAGACACATGTTTCAGACTGTAATGGCAGCACAGGCACATGCTGAATGGCAGAACAGAGAAGGGCAGAGGCTTCAGAGGGCTGCTATCCGTTCTTTAAATGACAACATCTAGGCATTGGCAAATGCTCAACAGCAGATTGCTGACATTCTGGACAGGCAATTGGGTGACATGGTTGGAATCCTTGACTGTGGCATGGCAATCCGCAAATGTGTGAGCTGTCTGTGCTGGAACATCTGGAAGGAGTGAGGCATAGGCCACATGGACGTAGGCCAGCTGCACCACCTGGTGCATGTCAACGTGAACGAGCTACCTCACATGCCCGCTCTCACAGTGCCGGTAGCAGTAGCAGTGCAGGTGGTGCTGTGCTGTCCACACCAGGACACAGCAGGCCACGTGGACATGACCCTGGATGTTCCCAGCTAGGACACGGTTCAGTGGACATGTGTCGTCAGACAGTAGCCAATCTGTACCTCTGCCTGGTAGTGCCCATGCAACCTCTGGCAGGCACAGGTCACATAGCCATGGCCGGACACAGTGAGCTGTACATCCTGGTCTGTACAATCTGGAGCTGTCAGTAATAACCCTGTGTAGGCCGGACACATGGCAGAACTGTGTGCACACATACATGCACACAGCAGAAACATCTGTAGGGCACCGCAACACCCACATGCATAACAACCACACATGTCCAATCAGATCACCGGCCCTAACCCACACACATGATGTTATCCACTGGTGCAGCCTATGCCCCTGGCAAACATCACCCTGTGCATATGATGATGCCTGTGCCGCATCTCTGTTATCCACACTATCAGTGCAGGGACATGCTCATATGGTCTGATGCACAGGGTGAACAGAATAGTGAGATAAGTGTATAATACATTTGTTGTGTACTGTTGACATGCACCAGACATACCATGTAGTACAGGTTTAGAATGCATTGCTATATGTTCACAGTATGTGTCTTGGTAGCAACAGTAACAGCATGTTGGTAATTATGCCCTGCTTCCCTCGTTAAGGTCTAATTGCATGTGCCATTACGTTACAGTGTTTGCAGTTAGTGTGCATTGTTGTATGTTCACAGTATGTGTCTTGGTAACAACAGTAACAGCATGTTGGTAATGATGCCCTGCTTCCCTCCTTAAGATCTAATTGCATGTGCCAATAAGTAGCAGTGTTTGCAATTTCCCATGTGTAAATGTGGAGTACTCACAGGAATGTATGGCAATACCAGCATGCTATACGTAGCCTCAACCTCACTGTTAGAAAGGCTACCATTCCACAGATGTCCACACATCTACTGATCCAGAAGCATGTGAGCTGTTTAATAGGCTACAGTGGCTAGAGACATGACATCCATACCGGGTCACATCACAGGTACAGTGACATGGTGCAGGGGGTTTACACAGCGGTCTGGCTGATGTCAAGGGTAGAGGCCAGTTGATAGCATGAGGCCTCACTGTGTAGCAGTAATACACTGTCACATTACAGGATGAGAACACACACAGACATACACAGAAACACACAGTAACATGCCCACACTCACTGGGTCAATGACACTATAACGCACACTTGTTAGTGTTGAGGTGAGGACCCCTGCCTATGTGGTAATCACCTTCACAGTACTGTGCACCCACATGACGCGACACAGAGAATGAACATGTACAGGTAGCCAGTAAGGCTGAGACTGACGGCATCAACAGGGTAGTAGATTGCATCACCATGAGGGGTTAGGGATCCTGTCTGTTCTGTATGGAAGCATACACCCTCACTCCATGCACCAGACAGCCATACATACATACATACATACACACACACACACACACACACACACACACACACACACACACACACACACTGTGGAGTCCACAAATGTCATTCACATACAGATAGCTGACGTGTGTGATACACACACCACCCCTGCCTGTGTCTTGCTTTCTACACTGCAGTATGTACAGATCTCTACAACAGTGTACAGGGGTGTGTAACAATTGGGATGTATTCCCCACCATACGTGGCATATATGGTCACACAAGCAAACACACATGGCAGTACTGTGAATCATACACCTGCTATATGATGATACGTCTGACAGACATGCAGCAGTATTGGCCACATTATGTGTACCAACGCTACCTTTGGCAATTGTGCTGCTATATGCACACGGGAGGATGTAAGTGTTACAGGTGTCAAGTGATTTACAGTCAGTAACACCGTGACCGCTGTGTAGGTTGTATGTCTTCACCTTAAAGTAACAGTAACATAGCGTACTGTTTGCACATGTCATGCTAGGATGGCTTGTGACACACCTGTGAGCTGTCTTCAGCAAACATCCATCTGCAAAGGTGGACCACCACTTTATGTACACACATCCATCCGTACCTGATGTACATCCTACCGTACTGTCAGTATTTCACCATATACAGGTGTCAATGATGGGGCTGCATTGCAACTGCATGTTGTAGTTAGACACAGATGAATTGCATACATCAGCTACTGCACATGCATGGTAGCTGAATGCACACCACTACATGTACATGTGTGTTGGTCCTACATTCCTGTCATGTAGCCATGTTTGTATGCATTGCAATTGGTGGACATGTGTGATGACATACATGACACATGGACTGTTGTATGATATGACAGTTGTCATGGGTAACTAGTACAGAGGGAATGTTACCTCAGTCAACATTGCTACCTTATGTACTGTTAGAATTCAACAGCCATGGACCTACCTTCCATGTGCATGTGTGTGATTGCTGTAGCCACTTGTCTGCACGGAGGACAGCAAAAGCTATGCTATGTACATATGTGTTGTGTGTGTGGACCATGTACATATCCATGGCAATTACATGTATGTCATATCCAAACATGAGTGTTTTTTGGTGTACAGCAACAGTCATCTGTTACAGCTGTATAAGACCCAGGGCCCCTGTTATGTGTAGAGCTGACCTGGTTATGAACAGTGGTATCATTGCATTGCGTAACACATGATGGAACCCTGTCAGTACATGTGTAGTCTGCACAGTTGCTGTAGACCTATGTACAGTCCACTGGTCATGAGTAACATGGTGTTGTAGTAATGTATGGATATGTGTTGCTGGTCCAAGGACATGGTGATGTCTGAGGGCTACATAGTAGAATGCGGCATTTACCACTGTGATCTCCACCTGAGACATCTGTGATGGCTCTTGAGTGTGTACTGGTTAGTACATGTGAGTGGCCTTCATGTATGTGGGGACACTAACACCTGGAGCAGTCTGTCACTGTCTTATGGTCCACATGTCTGTATCTGAGGTATACAGTGGTAGTGCTATTGTGCACAATTGTGCCATATGCCAGGTTTTCCTCACTGCAGAGATGTCCATATTCCCCATTGTTGGATCTGGATTGCCAGCTGTGATTATGAATGCTACACATCTAGCACTGACGACTGGTGTCAGATATATGTAGTGCAGCATTCGTGCTAACAGTGTTCACTATCGACACACTGTGCCCTTCCGTGTTAAGAATCTGTGTGCATACAAGATAGCCCTTCACTACTGCTGTGTGAGCATGCCCAGTATGCCGTTGTGTAGATGGACATACAGTACATTCCAATGGACGTGTGCTACTAAGTGTGCCAGCATGCCCAGTGACACCTTGTGTCGGTTATGTGCTTCTGTGTATGGGCATGACCATTGAAATCCTGTATAGCGATAGTGGTCATCCAGGCAACAGATGTCCATACCCCACGTCAGGATGGATTCCTACATTGAACATACTGGTTGACTGTCTTGAAAGGTGTACTGTCTGTGGCGTGTCCCATATCTGTGTAGTGTTGTAATAGTGCTCCATAGAAAGGCAGTTGTCCCGCTCACACCACTGCCATGTGTTTGTCTCCGTCTACCTTGGGACAGTAATATGCTTTTAGGCTGCTCACTCTCCATACATTCCCTATCAACGTCTTTGCCTTTGCTGATGATGTCATCCACCTAGAAGTATGCCTCTGGGAGTGCTGTGTTCCAGTAATCTCGGTAGCGCATTCTGTAACTGTGTAATGCTGTAGTGTGATAAGGTAGTTAGGTGTATGTTCGACTCCCAGACCTGCCAAGTGTGTGTGTGTGTTTCTGTGTATGTTTCCAGCTGTCTGGGGACAGTGTAATGCTTTTAGACTGCTCACTCTCCATACATTCCCTATCGGCGTCTTTGCCTTTGTTGATGATGTCATCCACCTAGAAGTATGCCTCTGGGAGTGCTGCGTTCCAGTAATCTTGGTAGCGCATTCTGTAACTGCGTTATGCTGTAGTGTGATAAGGTAGTTAGGTGTATGTTCAACTCCCAGCCCTGCCAAGTGTGTGTGTGTGTGTGTGTGTGTGTGTGTGTGTGTGTGTGTGTGTGTGTTTCCAGCTGCCTGGGGACAGAGTAATGCTTTTAGACTGCTCACTCTCACTACATTCCCTATCAGCATCTTTGCCTTTGCTGATGATGTCATCCACCTAGAAGTATGCCTCTCGGAGTGCTGTGTTCCAGTATTCTCGGTAGCGCATTCTGTAACTGCATAATGATGCAGTGTGATAAGGTAGTTAGGTGTATGGTCGAATCCCAGCCCTGCCAAGTGTGTGTGTGTGTGTGTGTTTCCAGCTGCCTGGGGACAGAGTAATGCTTTTAGACTGCTCACTCTCCATACATTCCCTTTCGGCGTCTTTGCCTTTGTTGATGATGTCATCCACCTAGAAGTATGCCTCTGGGAGTGCTGTGTTCCAGTAATCTTGGTAGCGCATTCTGTAACTGCGTAATGCTGTAGTGTGATAAGGTAGTTAGGTGTATGTTCAACTCCCAGCCCTGCCAAGTGTGTGTGTGTGTTTCCAGCTGCCTGGGGACAGAGTAATGCTTTTAGACTGCTCACTCTCCATACATTCCCTATCGGCGTCTTTGCCTTTGCTGATGATGTCATCCACCTAGAAGTATGCCTCTGGGAGTGCTGTGTTCCAGTAAATCTCAGTAGCGCATTCTGTAACTGCGTAATGCTGCAGTGTGATAAGGTAGTTAGGTGTATGGTCGAATCCCAGCCCTGCCAAGTGTGTGTGTGTGTCTTTCCAGCTGCCTGGGGACAGAGTAATGCTTTTAGACTGCTCATTCTCCATACATTCCCTATCGGTGTCTTTGCCTTTGCTGATGATGTCATCCAACTAGAAGTATGCCTCTGGGAGTACTGTGTTCCAGTAATCTCGGTAGTGCATTCTGTAACTGCGTAATGCTGTAGTGTGATAAGGTAGTAAGTTCTATGTTCTAATCCCAGCCCTGCAGCGTGTGTGTGTGTGTATGTTTCCAGCTGCCTGAGGACAGAATAATGTTTTTAGACAGCTCACTCTCCGTACACTCCCTATCCGTGTCTTTGCCTTTGCTGATGATGTCACCCACCCAGAAGTATGCCTCAGGGAGTGCTGTGATGCTGAAACTCAGTAGCGCGTTCTGTTACTGCATAATGCTGTAGTTTGGTAGAATAGACAGGTAGGTGCTCGATTCCAAGGCATGGCAGGTGTGTGTGTTTGGCAGTTATACCCTATGTGTTGGTATCTGTGGGTGGCTAGCTGCAGGATGTGTTCTGTGTGTTTTGTTGCTGACCTGTATAGTGCCCACAGCCTGCATATTCTGCCAAGACACTGAGTTGTCAACACATACATCCACCAATAGGTCTGGTGAGTAAATGTCAGCAGCCCTACTCTTACCCTTAATACAGTCTGACCCATGTGACGCAACAAAACACACATGCCTTGATAGTAACAACACTACATGATGCAGGTGGTACATGTAGTTTCCTTTTCATTCCTGTCTAATGCTTTGCTGTCATGTGGTCCGCTGTTGTGATATAAATGCAATATCTACATATGTGTGTATATGTGTGTATATGTATATATATATATATATATATATATATATATATATATATATATATGTATACATATAATATATATGATATATGTAGATATAGAGAGATAGACATAGATATATACATATATGTCTAGGGACATCAGCACTACTGAATGTTTGTGCTGGATGATCTGTACGTGATAACCTCGGATGTATGTATATCTGCCATGGCGTAGTGGCAATGCACATCGTCTGTTGTGTGCAGGGTCCCGGGTTGTAGTCATGTAGACACCGGTTATTTTGTTGCTGGGAAGACCATAGGACATCGAATACGGTGATAGTAAGGCACCTGTTACCAGTTGTGTACGTATCTGAGCGACACTAAGCAGTGGCTATTAATTTGGAGGTTCGGTATGGGTCATATAACTATTTATTAGAAGACTATACTATGCAGATGAGGTTGACAATAGTGTATCCCATTTATCCCCAGGGGTGATACTGGTCCCTGGAGTGTATGTGTGTAGATAGCCGGATGCAGGGCCTGAATATAGTTGACAGCATGGGGGGGGGGGTCAGGCATACTGTACGTACATTGCACACCTGTGCCTCGGGAGTGCTCCTGCCTTAGCACGCCTAAGCTAGGGGTGCGTCTATGCCTGCCTGGTGACATTGGGAGGGACAAAAGCAGTAATGGGGTAGTCAGGGTGAACGGGCTGCACAAACAAGTGATGATCAGCACTATCAGCAGATTACATGGCCAGCCCACACTTGAACAGTACGGTAATGTGAGCAAGCAGCATACACACAGGTTTTGTCAGCACTCTACACCACCGGTGTATACCTGCGGGGATATTTCACAACACAGTCCAACCAAATGAGAAGGGCTGCGGCAGGCAACATAGACCAACATGTGCAGGAGGCTGAGGGCAGGGAGGATGTGTATGCTGCCTGTTCTCGGCCATGTATAGGAGGTGCACTGTGTGCATCTGACACAGGCAGCCCTCCAGCACTGTCCTCAGGTCAAGAACACCCCCAGTGTACGTCTATTGACCTAACAATTGGCAGTTGTATTAGAATGTGTCTTTACCCATTGCTATGGTATGTATGTGAGCATACAAGAGACTTTGATGGCCGAATGTTAGGGCAGCAGACAATACACGTCCATAGTGGCACCATGACATCTGTAGCACATACGGGGGTCACAATGGTAGCCAGTAGTACACAGGGTGTCCTAACCCAATGCAGATTATGGGCTGAACGTCATGTGTGTCCATACAGCTCACACATGTTCCATGCAGCTGGACAGGTGTGGACCAATACAGACAAATGATATACAATGGCCTATGGATATGCCCAATGAATGACCCAGCCTCCAGAGACACACACAGACTACAGCAGGCCAGGCAGTTTGATGTAGTTTGTGAAAGCTAGGACGTCCAACACCACTATGCTGGTATGTAAAGCTAGGATCTGACGTACACTGGTATCCCTCCAAACAGCAATTTCGGTAGGTCCACACTCTGACATGGAGTACCTGGCATACCAGTACAGTAGTGGCAGATGTGTACAACTGTCAGCTGTGCCCCCGTCCAACGTACACATGTGAGAGTCATGTGCGCCACCCCCGGTGCTGTGCAGGACTGTGGATGCGGTTGGATGTCCCCCCACACTATGCAGAAATGTAGCAACTGCCAATGCCACATGACCATTAGCTACCCTGCAGACACAGCATGACACCTGTCTGTGTAGAACGGTGGGGTCGGCAACACAGTACTGACTATCTGGACATGTGACACATGCAATGCAGTTGACCATACTTGGCATGCTCACACACATGACGGCATGACAGTAATGTCGGTTGACAACATGCGTAACAGTCATACTGGGCATGCTCACACTGATACACAGGACGGCCAGGCATGCAAACACCAGTGGTCCGGACATATCTGCCAGTACATTGCTATACTGCTGGATGACTGTGCTGTATGGTGTGTATGTGGTCTATTGTCTGTACATATGCCATGGTGTATTGTTAATTCACATGAGCTATGTGCGCAGGGTACTGCTACCAATACGTGAATAGGACGGTTCTTTGTTTGTGGACAGAACAACGCCTTTGGATACGGAGTGGGTAAGGCACATTCCAGCAGGTGTGAGCAGTTGTGCGTGGGTTTGCACAGTGTTAAGCACTGCTGACTTCTGGTTACAGCACCTTATATCCGTTCAGACTCCACATTTCTTTGACAGTGCACTACTGGCATACTGGTAGACAAACACACTTACACCCGCTCGCCAACATTTGTGCTTACATTTGTCACTCACGCTAGTTGTGTGCGATCCCTTGTGATGCGTATTACATCAGACTACATGACTACAGTATCGGGTATGTCTAACCATTTGGCGATGGCAGGCGTTCGACTGTACGGACTCTGCGGCCTGTCCAGTGACATAATCATATTATCTGCGTGTTCCTCATACGATCTGCTCCCATCTGCCTGATACATGGAAAGCAATACTCTGCAATGCTGACATGTGAATGTTATTTTATTAACACAGCTGTCTGCTGGGTCATGCTACCGCATACCTACTGTACATTTTCCACCTTTCAGATTTCACAACGGGAGACTGTAGGAGTAACACCTTTCCCACTTTGCATGGGACAGTCCCTCGTTAGGCATATGTCATGTGACAATACTCTAGCCATTGCAACTGTCCTGATTAGGGGACATTCTCATATTCTATGTGCCTGTAATAGTTGCTTGTTACAGGTCTTGTATACCTGACACGTCGATATGTTATATGAAGTAGCATAAGCAACTTGACTGCTGCTAGACTACGCTTTGATTTGTGCTGATATGTATATTTCTGTACTATGCATGGCTGTAGGTATGTTCTGCCCTGGTGCATCTGACATTTCTACAAAGCAGGTCCCACTTTGGCCATTCAGAATGGTGACAGCCCTATAGGTCCTATATGTAGAGCTATCACATGTGTCAAGGCAACACATACCACAGCCAGTAGTAAACTGACTACCTCAACCGTTTGCATACGTTAAGGTTATTCTTGTAGCATTATAATTGCTAATACTGTTTCCTATTACATGTAGCTGTTTATGATACAACATATTAATTTTTGACACCACTACACACACTATATGGCCTCCTTTCCCGAACTCACAGGCCATGTGCCATAACATTCATTTTGCAGGACACAACTGCCCAGACGGGTGTGTCCCTCAAAGGCGTACGGGTGGTAATCCACATCTATTATGCTATCATCTACCTAAGACGGTCAGCAAATTATGCACTTTCCGTCACTAGCAGACCTCACATACCAATGGGGGAGAATGATCACTGTATCAGGAACACTGCATAACACCCTGTGGGACACATTTAGATGACTGGTTCTATTAACCAGACACATTGACAGTCACAGAGCATATGTATTCATTCACGTTTGTCGAGGTACATGCTGTTTATGACTCATACATGTTGTCATCTGTCATTACCTGTATTCCGCCACCTGTCCACCTAATATCACTAGTTCTGGAAGTGTTTAGTTGGACTTTGTTACATTCTGATTGATAACTATGGACGTCCATGCTAATCGGTTGCACGGCACTGATATGGTCCCTATGTATTCCCCCAATGGTTTACAGACTATCTGGTAGATGTGCTCTTCAGGTATGGGGGGTATAGGCGTCTACTATGCTCACACAGTAATATTAATGACTTCCACTGGACGGGCCTACTACATCTCTGCCAACCAGCACCTGCACACTTAAGCCCATTATTGCATACCCCATGGTTCACCTACCTGTCACCCCTCTACAGCACTCATGAGAACTACTTACTGTGAGCGCAGCTGGGGTATGAGCACACCCCTACACATTGCCCAGTCTCCCCATCTCAGGACACATGTCATACGTTTTATCAACCCATGTGTTATTACACTTGCACAACCTACTGTTCCGTGTGCAGCTACATCCTGCTTGCGTCAATCACTACAGGTTGCCTGTATAGTGAATTTTTGGTGTCCCGCAAGGGACCCCGTTATCCATGTTTAAAATGTAGACCTTGCAGATCTCTCCCACTGGTACTTTCCTGCTGGTGGTTTGGAATGCAGCGGTGTATTCACCTTTATTGCGTGTCTGTATGTCTGACCGGCCTAGCTGGGCGGTGTGGGAGGTAAAATGTTTATTTATTGGACCTCCCAGTAACATATGCCCGGTCTGAACATATGTTACCCCTAATTGCTGTAAAGTAACCTAGTTATATACATGTGTATATCTACAATGACATATATATTTGTTTTGCGTGCATGTGTATATATATATCAATACCTGTTGTATGTGTATATATATCTATATCTATATATATATATATATATATATATATATATATATATATATATATATGTATATATCTTTGTGTGTGTGTGTGTGTGTGTGTGTATATATATATATATATATATATATATATATATATATATATATCTGTATATATATCAATATATATATCTATATGTATATATATTTTTATCTATATATACATCTGTGTGTCCATTAGCCAATACAATTCTCGGACATAGACACTTACACATGTGTATTGGGTTTTATCTTTGCTTCAACAGCATACTATTGCCTTAGTTATTATGACACCGACACTTCACTCCGGTGAACTTGTGATCAGTATACTGCACGTTATACAGCAGACAGATGTCACACGTTTTTCATGTCTGGGGTACCACTGATAAGTGTGATGTGATAGTGTCATTCGACCTATTACTCGTATGCGCAGCCTGTTATTCCTGCTACTGTGTTTGTTTCTGTGCACATTCATATTATTAATGTTAATAGAATGAGTGCTTTTGTTACAGAGATTGTACATCAACATATTGATGTCTGCATGTAGTTGTGTCTTTCTGCTTTTCCCGGTTTGGGGTTGTCACAGCAGAACTACGTTCTGCTCATGGTTGGCAGATAGGTTTTACGTTCCGGGCTGCCAGCCCTGACGCACAACCTCCAACGACGGTACGCCCATTCACACAAGTCTCCACACAGACGACGCTCTATCTGGGAATCGCACCTACATACTAGCTGACCTGCAAGGGCCGCTCCATTGCAACCGGCGCAACATACCCTAGCACTCCTGTGTCCATAATCGCATATCCATAGTTTCTCCAGCACTCCCGTGTTGAGTTTCCATGCATAACAGCCATTATCCACCTGATATCGCAGCCATGACACACCTTTACACATTGCCATCTCCAGAGCGTTGGGGCCCTATACACATTTTGTACCGCCTCTTGTATTCACAGGGTCTCTCTCCATTCATATTTGCACATACGTGCCTTTCCTGGTGTTATGGATTACGAACGATTTGCGGGTTACAAGTGTAGGTGGTCACAACATGAACTATATTCTGTCTGTGTATAATGTTGACGTAGCACGTCAATGATGTTATGACCACTGGTATAACCTTGCCTCTGGTGTGCATAGTGGTGCTCCACTCATTCTTGTGCAGCTTTATCTGACATACGCTGCGAGCACTTTATAATACCTTACTTGCTCTAGATTCCCTTCACAACCCTTATGTTTGCTTTCATCTTTCGGTGTTCATTCTTATATACATATATATATATATATATATATATATATATATATATATATATATATATATATATATATATATATATATATATATACATACATATATATATATATGTATATATATATATATATATATGTAGAAAAAAGGAGGATGAAGAGTGCACCACGAGCTGATACTCAAAGTTCAACAAACGAGTCCAAGAAAATAACTATTAGAATAAAATCTTCGTTTATTGCGGACAACAATAACTGCAGCAGAATGGTAGTAAGCGCTTTCGCGTTGACACCCAACGCTTCATCAGACATAAAAAACTGCTGAATGTAATTCCTTTTAAACATCCAATGGCATGATGTCATAATTGACTTAAAGAGACAGTTGAGTCCCAAAAATATAGGAATAAAGAACATATATAAAAAAATATGAATATAAAGTATATAATTATTAAAAACTTTAGTATAAAAAACAACCATATAAAAGTGACATAAAGATTAGCATCAATGTTTCAAAGGTCTGGAAGCTAAGAAGGGCTTAATAGAAAGCCTTTCATTAAGCCCAAATCTGTGTGCTTGTAGTTTAGTAATCCACTTGCCTTCTCTTTCTTCAACTCTGTTTTTGGCATTACCTAATCTACTATCTGTCTTCACCAATTCAAGAACAAGGAATTTGAAGATGTGGTTTTCACCTGCCTCAGCTACATGTTTCGCAAGAGCGTTCAGTATGTTGCCTTTAAATATTGCATAGATATGCTCTCTTATGCGTTCTCTTAACGACCTAGTGGTCATACCCACATAAAACTTTCTGCATACTTGGCACTCAGCTAGATAAACCAAGTTGGTGGATTTGCAGCTTGCATGATGTTTGAAGACATAGCTCCTATGCGTATCAGGATGTGTATATGTGTGAGTGTTAGTTATATACTTACATTGATTACAAGAAGAACAAGCAAAAGTGCCATTTCGTGTACTGATCTTATCATTAGTCTGAGGTTTGTCATAGCAAAGTAGCCTATTCAATGATAGCATATTCTTGTATGCTACTCGAGGTCTATTATCAACTAAAGATTTTATGCTGTCATCTACCATAAGGAGATTCCAATGTCTATTAAATATCTTCAAGACATGTTTATTCTTATTAGTATATGGAATCATAATCCTATTGGTCCTAGGTCTAGCTGCCTGGGTAGATTGTGAGCTCTGTATATCCCGTCTCCTAATAATAGGTGTAGCTTCATTGTCCCTCTTATTGTCACATTCAGAAATTGCTTCAAGTACTGACTCTCTATTATAACCTCTAGTAATAAAATTAGTGACTAAATCAGACTTTTGTCTTTGATATGCTGGATGTGTAGAGGTTAACCTAGAGGCTCTCATAACTTGATTCTGAACAATGTTCCTATAGATGTGTTGAGGATGCATGCTATCCCTATGGAGTAAGTTGTTCCTCCAACAATTCTTCCTAAATAATTCGGTGTCAAAACCATGACTATTCTTAAATACACTCACATCTAGGAAATCTACATGTCCAAAGGAATATGTATAATCAAAACTCAAAAAATCAGTGGTTGTATTGAGATAATCAATAAAATCTAAAAGACGTTCAACAGTACCTCCCCATAAAAGGAAGACGTCATCCACAAATCTATTATAGAATAACAATGAGTCAAGAAAAACAGAATCTTGATTAAATACAAAAAGCTGTTCCCAGTGTGCCAACACTAAATTAGCATAAGCGTTGGCACACGGGGTGCCCATCGCTACTCCTTTAGTTTGTAGGTAGTAGGTGTTCTCATAGCATAAAACATTATTGTCAAGGATTATTTCAAGTAGAGATACACATCTATCCACCATGTGAGGTGTGAGCTCACTATGTGTCAAAAGTGCTCTGATGTATTCTAAGCCTATGTCGTTGGGAATTGAAGTGAACAGTGACTTAACATCTAGTGATACTAATATACAAACATCATTAAAACAAAAAGACTGCTCAAAAATGGCTAAATTCTCTAAAAAGTTGATGGTATCTTTCAAGATATGCTTAACATTTAACACAATAGGCTTGAGAACCTTGTCGAGGTAAATAGAAAGAGGCTCAGTTAGCCAGCCTCGGCTGGATACTATAGGACGCAAAGGGGGATCCTTTGCGTCCTTGTGTATCTTGGGAAGGCCTCTAAAAGATGGTATTAAAGGTTTATCAACAAGTAGATACTGATACAAATCATTATCAATCATACTAGTTAACAATAAATCATATAGCGTAGCGTGAACATTCTTAATGAGACTATTTAGACTATATTTAGGTATTAATAAATAAGTCTCAACATCAGATAACATATCATTCATCTTGCTACTATATGAGGAGCTATCCATTACAACGACAGCTCCACCCTTGTCCGCTTGTCTAATGGTAATAGCCCCATTTCTTCTTAAACTGTCTAAGGCTTTTCTCTCTTGTTGTATCAAATTTGTGAATTGAGGTTTAGCTTGGTTATCATTGTATAATTTAAACAAATCATCCTCCACAGCCTGCTCAAAGGCTTCCAGAAGAGGATGTGAAGGAGGAACAAATGTGGATGGTTTTCTAAAAATGACTTGCTGATTCACAACCTCCTCATTGTGCTCACCGTATAGTAATTTAAGAGCCAAATTCCTTGTGAACATTTTTACATCCACAATTATGTCGGTGACATCATTGCTATGGGAAGGAATGAATCCCAAACCCTTATTAAGAACAGAATGCTCAAACACACTTAAAACATGACTCGAAATATTCACTACTAAATTGTCTGGATGGAGTATCTCAGAACTTAAAACATTACCACTCATATCTTCGGTCGCCATGCCTTCTTGGTTAGAGGCACACTGTCCTCCGTGAACTTCCTCTTGTTCCCTCTCGTCGACGGAGACCAAGTTCTCTTTTCTTGAGGTCTGAAGGGTAAGGGAAAAGAAGGGAGACCTTCGCCCAATGCAAACAACTCTTCTTCATTGGAAATGACAAAAGAGTCAATGCTGAGTTGTTTATTCCGTGGTTCGCACGTTTTGGGTCTCACAGCAGCTGCCTTTTCATTCCGTATCACAGGATCAAGACCGGAATCAAAATGAACCTGTGCTTGTGTAATGATGACATGGGACTGTGGCGTAGTATCCTGGTTAAGCTCGTCTACCGTCTCTCCATGTGATTCTACGTTGGTAGCCATAATGGGTGAAGACTGTATAGCTTCTTCCTCTGACGGCAAGGAAATGGAAGGGTTAGGCTGGATGACGCATGGCTCACCTACAACAGCGTGAGGTGGACGCAGAATCTTTGCGGAAGTGCTGGTAATACTAGATCTTGTTTTGTTATTCTCTTTGGGCCAGGAGAAAACCCGGGACTGAGTGAAATCTATGAAGTCCCTCTGTAGCTTGCGTTTCTTGTCACGCAAGCACTTCAGATCTAGAGAAGACAGCATGTGTTTTAAATTATTAAGCACAATATTGCACTGCTCGCTGCTTAACATGTCATTCAATTCAGTATAAATAGTTGCAACATCAACTTTTAACTCTCTAATAGAGATATCGTAGTGCTCAATAAGAATATTCAGGTAGGAGAAGCTTGTATCGATGTTGCATTTTTGCCATTGTGCTAAAAGTCTAGGTTGAGAATTACCGAAAGTCGGCATTTTGAGAATCCTCAAACCTCGTGGCACTAACTTATATATATATATAGAGAGAGAGAGAGAGAGAGAGATAATTGCATATTTCTTTTATGTCTGTGGATATTTATCTATACACACATCTATCTATCTATCTATCTATCTATCTATCTATCTATCTATCTATATATATATATGGATCCAGGTCAGTACATCGACAAGTGAGAAGATCAACAGCCACTTCTCCGACACGAAAACACTGACACATGAAATAATCGAAACTGCAAATCACGGACATTTAACAGGTAACAGGTTTAAATTTCGCTAATCATGCCTACCATGTTTTAGTAAGTGTGGCAGTAATACAATGATCGTAACACATGCATAACACTGCCACACTTACTAAAACATGGTAGGCATGATTAGCGAAATTTAAACCTGTTACCTGTTAAATGTCCGTGATTTGCAGTTTCGATTATTTCATGTGTCTGTGATTTCGTGTCGGAGAAGTGGCTGTCGATCTTCTCACTTGTCGATGTACTGACCTGGATCCATATATATATATATATATATATATATATATATATATATATATATATATAAATATATATATATAAAAGTTACAGCTGTACAAGACAGCATACATTTACTATGCTACAAGCTGCTTACACCCGCGCAGGCGCACTTGCATCTACTTATTGTGAGTTACATATGTTTACTGCCACTTCTTTGTGATTACATGTGCCTTATTCCTTATGACAGTACCACTTTGATTGATGGAATCCAGTTTACGGCCCCCATGTGAGACACGCGTTCACCTTTACATGTTTAAATGTTGGCTCTACAGCACAGAGGCATTCATTACACAATAAATTAATATGTGCTATAGTCGTATTTGAACCGGGAATGCCTTTACGTTAGGCGGATGCTCTAACCACTACGCTATTGTTCTGCCTCATTTATATGTATACCCATGGTTCATAGCTACTATAACATACGCCTCACCGCTTCACTTACACAGCAGGCATCCATCCTCCTGCTGGGAAAACTGCAGTACTACACTTCCGACATTCCCTATTTCCTACTGCTCTGGACCCGTGCTGCATGTCTACTCACTCCAAGGATATTCCGAACTCCTACGCTTATAGTCCTGGCACATACGTGTGTTTCATTGTCAGGGTATTCATGTGCTGGTCCGAGTTTAGGCTTGTCCGACTGGTGACTAGAACTTCCCTGTACCTGTTCAAATGTCAGACGTAGCTCATGGACAGAGTTAGTCACGATTTTAACATTCTACCTGTGTTTACAGATGCAGGTGTTTGGGCACCTCTGACCACATTATTAGGTCGGCACTACATAATATAGGGTGGGGAGTGATTCCACTACATAATACGGGGGGGTTTCCATTGGTGTTTCCCTTCACATTTGACTATTTCATTCATTCATATATACAATAAATATTATTCTGGACATCAGTTATAAATTCACTACAGGTACGCAATAGTCCTGTCAACAAATGTGACAGTTGGTTGGTGTACATATGTGTACGGACATCAGTGATACTTGGAGACTAATTTCTACAGTGACAGGGACAAGGCTATGACAAATCAGGGACAATCATGGACAATTCTACAATATTAGTACTATTAACTTGGAATGTGTTGACAGATTCGTATTACTAGTTATTTTGTCCAGTTAAATGCATCTATTATGCTTAATTGTTGTCATTAGTCATTCTCATTCAACACCTTTCCTCCAAACATCACTGGCTTTGTGAGTGATTAAGAGGCTGGCCAGTTATTGTGTGAATGCTCTAACCATTGGTAGGGTTGCCACATTGTCATATGTAAGGATGGGATATATTTTGGGGATACCAGATTGTTTAGGCCAACACATACCCACGGTCAGTGCGGGTTTAGAATATTCATTATTTTCCTAGCTGAGAGCCTATACCTTTACCACTTTAGTTGTTAGTCTGCTTCTTGTACGAATTAGGTATTTTCTATCCTTACATGACTGCTTTAGGCAAATGTTCCATTCAGTATGGTACATAGTTATTTCCTACAATCACAGGACATTTGGCATTGTATCATTGTTGGTCAGGACACACCTACCCAAACAGTGACTGTCCCTCACACAGTGGATCAGGGGGTACCCTGTTTACATCAGTGTCATCATCTCCCTATTTCCAAGTGCCACTATGCGAATGTGTACAATATATTCTCTTGATTATTCATGTGGGGACACGTGCGTCACGGGCAGGTGTTTGATCCTGGGTAGTAGGTTCTGCATGACCGTCTAGGGCTGGACAGTCTCGTGCACCACTACTGCACATTCAACTTGTGTCCAGATCTCTACAGGACTGGACATCATGTCTTGATACACATTCTGATGTTTACAAAAGTTACTTATCCCATGAGGGATATCCAAAAATTTAACAAGACCAATACCGACCATTCTTTTGGCTTTACGAAAATGTGTTGAGGGTTTTACATGCAAGGGATACATAGTTTGCAGTCCTGACACTGCCTAGGGTGACACTGTCTACTACATATGAGTAGTGGTCACTATGTGTAGATGTGGCTGCGCCAAGCTAGTAGGCCGAGTATGGCTGGATTTGGTGGATGTTCAGGTATGGGGGTGGGTTGTGTGCTGTGGAGGGGATGATGGGTATTCAATTATGCATCCAGGTGTGTTGCATTTGAATGGGCCGGTTCCATCAGGACCATTCTGTGGGTATGTGCCGGTGACATTTCTGTACATTTGCATCGCACATTTTAATATTCATATGTTTGTGTGATTGTGTTCTACAGTATGGCCTGTCAGGTTGTATTGCAGATGTGTATACTTGTTCTTTGTGTTTCTTTCTGATTCACCCGCTGCTCCCTCGTACACCTCCAGTTGACCTATTCTGCATACAACACAGTCTCGCCTTTGAGGATTATACCATTACCCACCCCCCCACATGCATATTCCTGACACTCCATCCATTGCTACTTTGGTTGATGGCCCATGACACGGTCAAGGTAACACATTGCATACACTACATATGTCAGGTACCTGTATGGTTGTGTGGACTACCCTGGCATGTTTCACCTTCCACAAGCTGTACATCACGCACATAGGTACATGCCCATACTTAACTTTCATGACATGGTTGGTACACCCGGGTAATACCCGTTCAACTGTGACACATCCTGACAAGTACGGCTTGGACTGCATATGTGCGGATTTTGGCCGACTGCTATGATCATTGGTAGGGTGCCACCTTTTCATATGTCCAGGATGGGATATATTCCAGACACATATCCGATTGTACTGGACAACACATGCCCACGGTCAACACTACTGATAATACTTTTCCTTTCTGCCTACATGTTAGCTTATTGTTGTAGCAGTTTATATGCTCCTTCTGTTTCATTTTATTACTTATTCTATTTCTTGTCACATGTGGTATGTTACATATGGACATACCTATTGTATGTGACTATTACATGCATTTTGGGATATAATTCTGTCATATGGTCACTAGATATTTACATTTATCATGGTTTTGTTATGGACACATCTGCCCAGCTGTGTACTCTCCCTCACAATGTGGGACAGCTGGTGACCCTGACCATTGGCCTGGACGTAGCTATTGGCGGCGTGCTAACATGATGCGTTTCACTTCCATTTGGTATAACTATCTACACTGCGTTGGAATACGGGCACACGGTTTTCAATGTCATTTGTTCGATGGATGGGGACTCGTTATTCCCTACCGTGCATTTGTGTTTGCTTCTTAATTTTGTGTTCGCAGGGACTGTCTTGCATGCTTTGCATACGTTTCAGTGTCCACGGACACTGACAGATGTGATTACTATTGCAGGCAAATTGTTATATACAAGCATTTTAGGTTGCACGTCGACAGCTGACATTTTCACACCTCCGTGCGGCACTTCAACACACCCTATGCACTTGCACTCATTTCCTATGCACGTGGCTGTAGCGACAGAGTGCCTTCATTAATCTGCATTTGGCACTACTGCACCATCTACACGCTGCACGGTCAGCGCAAGCCTAACGCCGAGCTTCATGAATCCCGGGGATTGTTTTTATAGGTTCATAGGTGTGTACTAGGCTAATGGCCCTGGAGCCTTTACAAGCCTAGCCCATAGGATTAACCTGGCATTGTGCCACCTGACCTTAGTTCCCAGTGACACTGTCGAGTAGAGCCACTGGAGTGATCCCGGGGTGAATTTTATACTTCCCATCCACTCATCAAGATTTCTCTTGAAGAGAGCCAGTGAGGTGCTCAGCTTGACATGTAAGGGAAGTCTATTCCATAGCATGGGCAGTGTCTGGGTTATGAACCTGTCCCTCCAGCATGTTCTGTCGATTGTGGTAATGAGGTTGAGGTCTCTGGAGTGAGTGGTGCGGAGGGATTCAGATTTCTTTAGATGTAGCATTTCTAACAGAGCTGGGTCAGATATGGTTTTGTAAGTCAAGCAGAGATTGCCTCTAAGTAGGCAATATGAGACAGAGAATATTCAGAGTTCTTTGAGTCTGTTCATATAGGACAAGTGTTTAAGGTTTATGATCCTCTTTGTGAGGTAGTTTTGTGGCCTCTCCAGTTGTTGTAGGTGTCTAGTGAGTTACATGCCAAATGGGGCTTTGTACTTGATGATTGGCCTAATGAGGGAAGAGTAGAGGTAGACAATGACCTCTTTCTTCCTGGATGCAAAACCCTTAGTAATGAGATGTGCCACATATAAGGATTTTCTGACCACAGTGGCAATCTGGTGGTCAAAAGACAAGCTGCTGTCAACCTGTGTTCCCAGATCTCTTATAACGCCTTCTGTGTTCAGTGGACTATCATCGATGTGGTAATTCAAGGGAACCGGGTTTTTCCCAAGGAGGATGGCGACACATTTTTGGCATTGAGCTTAAGATCATGGTTCTGACACTAGTCGTTGGTCTCAGTGAAGTCTTTCTGTAGGATGTCCACATCACTTGGGGAGTTAATAATAGCTCCCAACTTGCAATCGTCTGTGAACTTTGTCAGCCAGAGTCCCTTCATGTTGGCCTGGACTTCAGAGAAGTAGATACCAAACAGGAGAGGACCCAGGACCGAACCCTGTGGGACTCCACTCATGACTGGTTAGCAGTCTGACTTGGAGTCAGTACTTTCACACTGTGGGTTCTATCTGTGAGCCAGTTTGCAACCCACCTAGTGATATAGGGGTTGATGCCTAGCTTAGTGAGTTTTGCTATGATTTCTGAGTGGGGAATGGTATCAAAGGCCTTGGCCAGATCAAGGTAGGCTGCATGAACCACCTTGCCTTCATCCACAGCTCTGGTGACTGACTCAAAAAAGTTGACCAAGTTGAGCAGGCATGATCTACTCTTCACAAAACCAAACTGTGTAGGATCTAGAGTTTGCAGATTCCTTATATCCTTGTTTATTAGGTCCATGCTGATGTGTTCCATAGCTTTGCATATCAGACTCATCAGGCTAATGGGGTGACAGTTCCCAGGGTCTGTAGTCACTCCTCCTTTGTGGAGAGGGATGACTGTAGCAGTGTCCCATTTGGTAGGGACAAAGCCTGAGTTGAGGCTGTGATTGAACAGGGCACACAGGTGAGGTGCCAATTCACTCTATAGTTCATGTAGAACACAGCCAGGGATATTGTCAAGTCCCATACAAGTTGTATTCTTGGCCTTGGACAGTGCTGTTTTAACCTGTGCAGCATTAATACTGGGTGCCTGGCAATCTACTGGTATTGTGATTGGTCCTTTGGGAGGGGTAGGTGTAAAGTTGGGTCAAGTTTGCAAAATGTTATTTGTGCATCAAAAATCCATGCCTTATGTTTGAAGTAAGTCGTTTCTAGTTTCTACTTTTGTGTTTTTTTTTCTGTGGTGTGGGCTATGTTGGTAGTAGTTTTTTTTCTTTTCTTTTCTTTCTTTCTTTCTTTCTTTTTGTTCACAGGTAGGTGAGCTGGTCTGTTGACCCTTTTCGGTCATGACCCAGATACTGAAGAACAATAGAGAAATTACAGTTAAATCATTTACATTATATTACAGTAATAACTGATGTTATGTAAAGATAGTGAACAGATAACTGATGCAGAGTAGAACTACTACTTTTAAATCAATTTCATTCCATTCCATTATTTGATGTAATATGAGAAGAGTGAACAGCATAAACATTGCAGTTAAAAATCATTTAATTACATTACATTGCATTAGATGATTTTGTATGAGCATAGTCAACCAATAGTCCCTGTCAGATGAATGAAAAATTAAAACCTCGAGCGCTGAAAACATCGAAAATGCAGTATATCAATGTGTGTTTTGTGAGATCGCAAAACAGTGAATATCGAGAAATTTGTCCTTTCCTCACTGTAGTGCAATCTTGGGAGTTGGTATATATATATATATATATATATATATATATATATATATATATATATATATATATATATATATATATACATTATAAAATTAGCAGGGGTGTGGGGGCACAGCCCCCCAAAATAAAGGTTTCAATATTATGGAATTTCGGTGTTTCCAGTGCTCGAGATTTTAATCTTTCATTGTTATGACAGACCCAACCAACTGAACAGCTATGTAGAGGTGATTGCTTTGTATAGAAGTATCATGAACAGATGATCAAACCATACAGAGAGCTACTGCTTTGTAAGAAAACTAAAGCAAATATTATGCAGAAAGAGTAGACAAACACAGTAATGCAATGTAGAAGATAAATATATACAATATAACTTATGTACAGAAAAGAATTATTGACTTATGCAAATGAGTTTCAACTACTGTGAATTTAGGGCTGTGGTTAATGGTGTAATTATTTACTTATTTGTAGCATTTTAGCCAGAATCAAGAATGCATTTGCAGTTAGCCTCATTCTGTAGATGCTCATTTTGTGAGGTTTTGAATTATTCTAGTGTACTATTATTCACTTCACTGTGGAGGTTATTCCACACTATAACAACCGCTGTAGTTTTGCATTTTTTGTATGGCTCAAATGAGAAAGCCATTCTGACTGTCCCTTAAGGAATAACTTTGTTCCGTAACAGAAATAATTATTTTAGTGGGGGACAATTGATTATTGTTCATGTTGCAGTTTATTTTTTGGTATGTATGCTACTCCATTTTTTTCCTCTCTTAAGTTTTTGATGTCCAGTGGTTTGCAAGGTTGGTTTCTGATTTGTGTCCTGTTATTGATATTTTTGTTGGAGTTAGTCTGGCTTATGCTAGAATTTGCATAGTTTCCTTGATACTGTGGTTGGTATATCTTGTGGAAAGGTTTGCTGTGTTCTGTATCTGTGGCATCATGTCTGCTAGGTAGTTTTTCCCATTGTTTCTTGGGTGTACCCACATGCTTGAAATTGAAGATATTGTTCTGGTATTTTTTGGGGTATACGAACAGTGCAGGCAGGCTTTATGGCAACTTGAAACATATTTTTTATATGATGATACTGAGCTTGCATTTCTGTTAATATATTTGTTCTCTGTATCCCTCTTTGTTTGTTTCTGATGAGTTTTGTGGTTCTTGGTTTATTGTCATGTATTTTGTCCTAGAGGCATCTCTTAGTATGGTGAAGCAGTCTGGTGTTAGTTGTCTTTGTCCATCTCTTCTTCATCATGCCATGTACAGTTGTAAATCAAACCATATTTTGTTACCAGTCCTTGTGGTATACCTAGTGACAGTGCTTTTGTATTTTTTATTTTTTTTTGGTACATCTTCGAGGATGATGACTTACATAGATTTTGTTTTCTTTTCTTAGATTTCTGTTATCATGGAATGTAGTACATAGTTTGCTGTTTTAATTATAGTGAATTTATTATGTTAATTGCCTGTCATTATTAGTGCTATGTGGTGTTCTGTTTACTGCAGCTCTAGAGATATGATGTTCTGTACTGAATCTTCTTCTTCTTTCGGCTTTTTCCCGGTTAAGGGTCGCCACAGTGGATCACCTGTCCGCTCATGATTGGCAGTGGAGTTTTACAGTGTTGAGTTGCCAGCCTGTTGCCCAACCTCCCACAGAAGGCACACACACACACACACACACACACACACACACACACACACACACACACACACACACACACACACACACAACACACACACACAGACTCACTCACACTTAGGGCCAATTTAGAGTGTCCAATCCACCTAAAGCATGTCTTTGGGATGTGGGAGGAAACCGGAGCACCCAGAGGAAACCCATGCGACCACAGGGAGGACATGCAGACTCTGCACAGAAGGCACCCCAGCCAAGAATCGAACCAGGGAACCTCTTGCTGCGAGGTGACAACGCTAACCACTGCACCACTGTGGCCACCTGCTGTTCTCTACTGAATATTGTTCTCATTTTGTTGTCCATACTTCTGTACAGAATGCTGTTATTAGTATTGCTATACAGTCAGTTTTTAAGTGTAGTTCTATGTTTTGCATTTAGATAAATAGATAATGTATGTATGTATATGTATATATGTATGTGTGTGTATATACATATGTATACATATGTATATATGGGTCTAGGACTATTCACTGAAAGCACATTTCATTGAAACACATTTCACTGTGCACAATTCACTGAAAGCTCGATTCAATGAAAACACAATTCACTGAAATTTATATATGGCCTTTTCCCCACTGTATTGCGACCCTGGAGTTAGAATATATATAGTAAGGGGGAGTGTGGGGGCACCACCCTCCACCTATTTTAAATATTTTGAAGTATACACATGGATACTTGTAATTTCAATAAATGACTCCCTTCCAAACTTAATAAATATCGAAACTATGTGCTCCCCTCACCCCACTTACTATATATACTAACTCCAGGGTCGCACTACAGTGGGGAAAAGGCCATATATAACTTTCAGTGAAATGTGTTTCAGTGAATTGAGTTTCCAGTGAATTGTGCTTTCAGTGATTTGTGCACAGTCATTTGAGATTCAATGAAATGTGCTTTCAGTGAATAGTCCTAGACCTGTATATATATCATCATCATCTTTTTCGGCTGTTCCCATTAGGAGTCGCCACAGCGGATCATCTGTTTCCATTTCTTCCTGTCCTCTGCATCTTGCTCTGCCGCACCAACCACCTGCATGCCCTCTCTCACCACATCCATAAACCTTATCTTAGGCCTTCCTCTTTTCCTATTACCTGGTAGTATCATCCTTAGCATCTTTTTCCCAATATACTCAGAATCTCTCCTCAGCACATGTCCAAACCAATGTAATCTTGCCTTTCTGGCTTTGTCTCCAAACCTTCCAACCTGGGCTGACCCTCTACTATACTTAGTCCTAATCCTGTCCACCCTCGTCACACCCAGTGCAAATCTTAACATCTTTAATTCTGCCACATACAGCTCAAACTCCTGCCTTTTTGTCAATGCCACTGTCGCCAACCCATATAACATAGCTGGTCTCAGTACCCTCTTATAGACCTTCCCTTTCACTCTTACTGGTACTCGTCTGTCACAAATCACTCCTGACAGTCTTCTCCATCCACTCCATCCTGCCTGTATTCTCTTCTTCACCTCTCTTCCACACTCACCATTACTCTGAACTATTGATCCCAAGTATTTAAACTCATCCACCTTAGCCACCTCGACTCCTTGCATCCTCACCATTCCTCTATCCTCCCTCTCATTCACACACATATATTCTGCCTTAGTCCTGCTGAGCTTCATTCCTCTTCTCTCCAGAGCATATCTCCATCTCTCCAGGGTCTCCTCCACCTGTTCCCTACTCTCACTACAGATAACAATGTCATCTGCAAACATCATAGTCCATGGAGACTCCTGTCTGATCTCGTCTGTCAACCTGTCCATCACCATTGCAAATAAGAAAGGGCTCAGAGCTGATCCTTGATGTAATCCCACCTCCACCTTAAAAGCATCCGTCACTCCCACCGCAGACCTCACCTCTGTCACACTACCCTTGTACATATCCTGTACCACTCTTACATACTTCTCTGACACTCCCGACTTCCTCATACAATATCACAACTCCTCTCTAGGCACCCTGTCATATGCTTTCTCTAAGTCTACAAAAACACAATCCTTTTGACCTTCTCTGTACTTCTCCATCAGCACTCTCAGAGCAAACATCGCATCTGTGGTGCTCTTTCCCAGCATGAAACCATACTGCTGATTACTAATCATCACGTCCCTTCTTAACCTAGCTTCCACTACTCTTTCCCATAACTTCATGCTGTGACTGATCAATTTAATCCCTCTGTAGTTACTACAACTCTGCACATCACCCTTATTCTTAAAAATCGGTACCAAAACACTTTTTCTCCATTCCTCAGGCATCATCTCACTTTCCAAGATTTCATTAAACAATCTCCTTAAAACTCCACAGCCATTTCACCTAAACACCTCCATGTTTCCACAGGTATGTCATCTGGACCAACAGCCTTTCCATTCTTCATCCTCTTCATAGCTATCCTTACTTCTTCCTTGCTAATCCATTTCACTTCATGATTCACTGTCTCCACATCATCCAACCTTCTCTCCTTCTCATTCTCTTCACTCATCAACTCCTCAAAGTACTCTTTCCATCTCTTCAACACACTCTCCTCGCTTGTATGTTTCCCTCATTATCCTTTATCACCTTTACCTGCTGCACATTTTTCCTAGCTCGGTCCCTCTGTCTAGCCAATTGGTACAGGTCCTTTTCTTCCGCCTTAGTGTCCAGCCTTTCACACAACTCTTCATACACCTTATCCTTAGCCTTCACCACCTCTCTCTTTGCCATGCACCTCATCTCCTTATACTCCTGTCTACTTTCTTCATCTCTCTGACAGTCCCACTTCTTCTTTGCCAACCTCTTCGTCTGTATACTCTCCTGTACTTCCTCATTCCACTACCATGTCTTCTTGTCATCGTTCCTCTGTCCAGATGTCATACCAAGCACCTTTCTAGCCATCTCCCTTACTAGCTCTGCTGTAGTTACCCAGCTATTTGATAACTCTTCACTGCCATCCAGTGCCTGTCTTAACTCATCCCTGAACTCCACCTCACAATTACCCTTTTTCAATTTCCACCATTTGATCCTTGGTACTGCCCTCACACTCCTCCTTCTCTTCTTGATCACCAACGTCATCCTACAAACCACCATCCTATGCTGCCTAATTACACTTTCCCTGGTCACCACTTTACAGTCTCCAAGCTCCTTCAAATTGGACCTCCTACATAAGATATAATCCACCTGTGTGCATCTTCCTCCACTCTTGCATGTCACCCTATGCTCCCTCCCTCTTGTTAAAATACATATTCACCACAACCATGTCCGTCCTTTTTGCAAAATCTACTACCATTTGACCTTCTGCATTCCTTTGTTTAACACCATACCTACCAATCACTTCCTCATCCCCTCTGTTCCCTTCACCAACATGCCCATTGAAATCTGCTCCAATCACCACTCTCTCACCCTTGGGTAGAGTCATCACCACTTCATCCAACTCACTCCAAAATTTTTCTTTCTCATCCACTGTACTCCCAACTTGTGGAGCATATGCACTAACAACATTCATCATTACACCATCAATTTCCAGCTTCATAAACATCACCTTATCCAACACTCTTTTTACCTCCAAAACACTCTTAGCATACTGTTCCTTCTGGATAACTCCTACGCCATTTCTCCTACCATCCACACCTTGATCTGAACCCACTTCCGATACACCTAGCCTTACTCCCCTTCCATCTGGTCTCTTGCACACACAATATACCAATCTTCCTTCTGTCCATCATATCGGCTAGCTCTTTTCCTATACCAGTCATACTGCCAACATTCAAAGTTCTGACACTCACTACCACAGTCCTAGCCTTTCTCCTCTCTTCCTGCCTTTGGCCATGCCTTCCACCTCTTCTCCTCCTTCAGCCAACAGTAGCCCAATTTCCACCAGCACCCTGTTGGCTAACAGTACTGGTGGTGGTCATTGTTAACACGGGCCTCGACCGTTCCAGTATGTAAATATTTACTGGTGTCTGCATGAATTATTTGGTGAAGTTTTACGCTGGATGCCCTTCCTGATGCAACCCTCCCCATTTATCCAGGTTTGCGACCGGCACAAATAAATGCACTGGCTTGTGCATCCCCAGTGGCTGGGTTTTTTATATATACATATATATATATATATATATATATATATATATATATATATATATATATATATATATATATATACATATGTGTGTGTGTGTGTGTGTTTAGTCAGAGAGTGTGCCCAGCCTTTGTTGTGAGGAGACTTTGATTAACTGGATGTGTTGCTCTGCTCATGTGGGTAGTTGGTCTTCCATTTTTTATTTTGTGTAGGGTAGTCTCCTGTGATTGAGTCTTTTAAACAGTGCCCTTCTGCTACTGTCCTAAAAGGGCTAATTAAGCTAAATATCATTGAAGGTCAAATCTTAAAAACATTAGTAAAATAATGCTGTAGTGTAGGGTAGATATAAAACTTGCAGACTGATTCCTCTTACAGTCTAGTCATAGAGAACACCATACAACACCACAGATATGTAACACAGCAAACCTTTTCATTGAAATATACTGTAGTTTACTTCTGTGAAATGTTTAATATTTCCATATTGTCTGTGTGCGTGCATGTGTGTGTGTGTGTGTGTGTGTATGTGTGTCTATAGATATATATATATATATATATATATATATATATATATATATATATATATAAAATATATGGATAGATAGATTCATAAGGTGTGAGTCTGTGTGTGTGTATGTGTGTGTGTGTGTGTGTGTGTGTGTGTGTGTGTGTGTGTGTGTGTGTGTGTGTGTGTGTATGTGTGTATATATATATATATATATATATATATATATATATATATATATATATATATATATATATATATATATATATATATATCTATATATGTGTATGCATATATATGGATTCCCTTCACAAGCTTGAAATTTCAACTTTGAACTGCAAATGGTCGAGACCATAAGATCAAAGTTTTGAAACTTCGAATTGAATGGAAATCACTGTACAATGCGGAACAGGAAATTTACCATTTTTCTCATTGTAGTGCAGTCTCAGAGTCGATATATTTATCTAGCAGGGGGGGGGGGCGCGGGAGGCTTGCCATCCCCCTGCAAAAGCATAAACAGTTTTTTTTTGTTTTTATTTTTTTTATTAAAATTTCGAATAGGTTTACTATCAAAATATGGAAAGGTAGTTACGTGAAACTGGGATGGTCTGCTTCGCGAGCAGCTGTAAGCCGATATTTGGTTCTGGTGTAACACAACACCTGTTCTTAACTCATTCCCTTAACTTCTACTTAAGCGGACCTTTCACTGAGTGTCCCTACCCACATATGGACCTCCGAAGCCTATATATTGTGATTTGAGCTACACTAATCAGTTTATTTAGCTTATTATTTTTACTTATGAAGTGAAATAGTGTATATCCATACACTAAACTACTTAGTTTTGCTCGCTCGCTCGGTGGGTCCATTCAGATACTAGTGCTGCCGCCCGTGCAGCTGAAAGCCGATATTAGGCTTTGCTGTTTTACAGAGCCTAATGTTAACTAATTTTGGTAATCTCCCTTGCAACTGGATCTTTCCCTGAGTGTGAGACATGAGTCTCCAAAGCATGTATTAGGCATTTTGACCCACACTAATAATTTTTCTTAGTGCTTTAGTACAGTGGTTTACCTGGTATTAGTTAATTACTTGTATAATATTCACTATATTGTTTATTTGTGTTTGCTCGCACAGAGGGCCAGAATAGCCTGCTGTACTGACTGTGTGCAGCTGAAAATCGGCATTAAGAATTGATTGCCTCTGTACAGCTGAAAGCCAACTTTAAGCTTGGCGTACAGCAAAACTGATTTTAAACTATATATTTTTTTCACTCCCAATCAAGCAGACCTTTTCTGAGGGTACTTGCTAATATATGGGTCCCCAAAGCCTGTAAAAGGCTTTTGTATAACACTAAATAGTACTTTTCTTTTACCCTGATGCTCAACTCCTCCCCACAGACCAACCCAGTACTGAGGCAGTGTTAGCACAGCATTTGAAGAAAATGTTTACATGATGTACTACTACTGTAGTTTGAGCATAGCACCTGTAGATATGATTTAACATGTCTTGCTAATACTGTAGTTAAATACTTAATCATGTCCAATTGCTTTATTTAATTTAGTGTTACTTTAAAATGGGTACTGTAATATAGCAATATAGAGTAATACATTGTTGACAACAAGTGTTTGATTGACATACTTGCTATCTGCTGATACTGTTTTTGTGAATGCTTAGCCCATTTTCTATAGAGTTGGGGTTTTGTAGAAATGTAATTTGCTATTAAGGATGTGTCACTGATTAACTAGTGTAATGTATGAGTAAGCTTACCTTGCTATCTGAAATCTACTTTTCTCATCCCTACCTTCTCTCTCTTGCCTCCTCAAGTTACCTGCCCATCTTGTGCTACCTGCACTAGTCTTTAGGAGAATAAAGGACCCTTTCCAACTTATCAGAGGCTCACCTCACTGAATAATCCACCCTACAATACCTCTCCAAAGGACACCAGCAAAGTATGTTTGTGGAATAATTCCTGCCAGAAAGTCTTTCTACTATTGTACCTATACTACATGGTTAGAGAAAGTCCTGAGCTAGGACAGCCAGCAGCCTCTACCCCCCGCCGTACCTCATACTCTTTCTTCCCATCCCCTGTTTAAAACTCCCTTTGTCCAGCAACCTTTTTCTTGTTTGTTCTTTAACTCCCTCTCCTATCAGCCTTGCAATTACCAGAACTGTCCACTAGGGGGCTCCTCACCCCATCTTTTCTCTCTTTCTTGTCTCTTATGCTCTGAACTTACACTAATTTCCCCTGCTGTTCCTTAACTACCATTTAGTCCTCTCACTTTACCATCTACTTCTACTATCCACACTCACTTCTTTTAGGCTTACTTCACACTACCTTTTCCCACATCTGTCTTGTCTAACTTATCTTTTGGAGTCAGTCTTGCTAATTGTTTTCTACAACTACATCTGAAGCTTTTTCAACCTGCTCCGTTCGCCCTGCAGGCTCACTCTGCTCATCTCCCTACCCCCAATTCCCACCCACCCTCAGGGGTCCTACTGCTATACTTACTTAACAACACCTCTTCCTCTTCCAATTACTTCCAGTAATTACTAGCCACACCTCTTCCTTCTCCTTTTACTCTCACAACACTTACTTCATCTTCTCTTATATCTACCTTCTCTTAACACTTTCTTCCACCTTACCACAACCTTCACATTTCTCCAACCTTACCCTTTTTACTTCCAAATTTTTGCCTACATATATCCAATAGTAAATCTGCACAATGTATAAACCTCCCACCCCATTACTTATCCTGCATCTATTTACACTACTACTACTTCATCCTCTAATTTTTGCCTACTTACTTACTTCCTACGAATATCCACTACATCTAGACAATCTCTATCCTAACAAGGAAACCCATGCTCTATCCCTTCCACTCCTCCTTAACCATGCTAACATAACAATCTTCACCTAAATACCTACTTGCAAAGTATCATAGAATACAACATATGAAATATTACACCCTTAATCTCAAGAAAAATCTACTTCTATACAACAAATTCCCTAACCCAAGCTATATAGGATTACTACTCTCTATAAAAAGATGGAGATATCCACCCTAACTCAGGCCCAACAAATAATCCTAGTACTCTCCACAGCCAAAATCCCTTCCCAATCAATCCCCTTAGCAAAACATCTAACTCCCTCCAAGTAGCCCATCTTAATATACGTAGCATAAACAATAAAATACCTCAACTCCAAGCTCTAGTAGAAGTATATTCCTTTGATATCCTCTGCTTAACAGAAACATGGTTAAAACCTTCTATCAAAGTCAATGAATTCCTTCCACCTGGATAGAACATACTAAGACTCGACCGAGTAGCCAAGAAAGGAGGAGGGGTAGCTATTCTATTTAAATCAGGCCTACAGTTAACCACCTACAACTGTAAAATACCTCTTGATTCCAATGCAGAAATTCTCATCTCCAAACTTCACATTAACAATGCCATATCCATCTATATCATCTGTATGTATCTTCCTCCCATTAATAACATTGCCACCATGGAAAATATTCTTTGCTGGCTATCCCAATACTTGCCTCAAGAAACCATAATCCTAGGAGATATAAACATTGACTGGAACTGCTATTGCAGCAGCCTCCCTACAACCCATATTAACCTATACGGTTTTCCTCAAACTATTACATCCCACACCAGGATCAATAAAACTAACCAGAAAGCTAGAATATTAGACTGGATTCTCATAAACCATCACCCTCACAACTATGATTCAGAAAACTTCCCTGATGATATAAGCAACCATTCACTTACCTATATTATCAGGCACAAAACCAATACTCCTAATCCTACATCTGTCAAAAACATCAGATCCAAAAAGAACTTTAACCCTGAGCTATTCGAAAAAAGAACTAAGAGCATGCAATTGGTCTCCATTAAAATACCTCCCTTTAGAAGAAGCCATCTAGTACTTTAACTCTAACCTTCTGGCAATTCTCAACCAACATGCTCCAACCAGATTAATTAGAGTTAAAACCAAGTCTGCCCCATAGCTTTCAAAAGTAACCAAACACCAAATCTACCTTAGAAATAAACACTGGGCCAAATGGAGAATGACTAAAAACCCTGTTGACCAACAAACCTTTAGACAGTTAAGAAATGACACGAAGAAAGCTATACTCTCTGATAAAAGAAATTACTACCTACAACTCCAACAAACTAATCAAAACAACCCTCAAAAATTCTGGACTAGCATTAACCAACTACTCCACCCAGGTCAATCTACCACACCTAACCCCCAAGATACTGACCATACTAATCCCATAAATACAGCCAATACATTCAATACCTTCTTTACTAATACTATCCAAACACTGGCTAGTCAGCTATCACCTAATAGCTTCACTCTACCCACCTATAACTCTACCTTACCCCCTCCTTTTCAGTTACAACCTGTCCCAACTACATACATTCAAACCCTCATACAAAACCTAAAACCATGCCCTCCCTCAGCAGATCAACTATCTGCCGATTTTCTACAGCTATCAGCCAAAGCAATAGCTTATCCTGTTTCCATTCTGATCAATAGGAAATTACCGAAGGTCACATACCTAGCCTATGGAAAGTCTCTCATATTATCCCCTCCATAAAGGCGGAAACTCAAATGAGCTCTCTAACTACCGTCCTATTGCCCTTCTCTCTCCCCTAGCAAAGATCATGGAGAAATGTATCCGTAGGCAATTAATTGACCACTTAACCCAAAATAACTTACTTTCTAGCTGTCAACATGGTTTCAGACCTTCACACAGCACTACCACTGCCCTCCTTTCCTTCACAGATTACATTAACAAAAACCATAACCTTAATAACCTTTCTTCAGCACTATTCATTGACCTGTCTAAAGCATTTGACATGGTCAATCATCAGATTCTCCTCAACATACTAGAATTACTATCATTTGATGCACCTTCTAAAAAATGGTTCCAGTCCTACCTAGATAAAAGACAACAGGCAGTTATTTGGCATAAGACTCTTTCTACCCTCCAACCAGTTACCCTTGGTGTCCCTCAAGGGTCCATACTAGGACCTCTCCTCTTCTCAATATTTATTAATGACCTTCATCTAGCCATCCCCCAAGCCACATGCATACAATATGCTGATGACTCGACACTTATATGCTCGGCCAAATCCACATCTGAACTTCTCTCTCTTACCCAGAAAGTATTTAACACAGTTGAACAATGGTTTACACAACGTTGTCTTCTTTTGAACCCCAAAAAAGCTAAACTCCTCCTCTTTAATCCGACCCACAAGTCCTCTCCACTTGATTTCTCAGTTATATCCACTAATGGCACCATTATATCACCCAACACATCTACCAAACTATTGGGAATCACCATTGATAACAATTTGAACTTTGACATCCATATCAACAATACAATAAAAACTGTCAACAAAAAACTTGGCTCCCTGTATAGAATTAAATCTTACCTTTCTCCTACAGCTAGAACAACCATAGCACATACTCATCTTATCTCAACCCTCCTCTATGCCTCACCTATTTTCACTAACCTTTCTAAAAATAACCTCAGCAAACTGGAAACTTCCTACAATAACATCACTAGATTTGCAACAGGTAACCCTTACAGACCCCACCACTGCATAAATATAAAGCAGCTTGTATGGCTTGAACTACAAAATGTGATTAAATTCTATCAACTAACCATCGCCCATAAAACTCTTTATAAACCTTCCTGTACTCCTAGTCTATCTACCTTCATCACTCCATACATAAATGATCTGAAATCACTGCGTTCCTCACACAAAAATCTTCTACATACTTCTAAACCTAACAACAAAGCTGGTGAATCTCTCTTCTCAAATGCTGTTGGAAAAACCTGGAATCTTCTCCCCAGCGACCTTTCCTCTCTTCCCTCTCTATCACTCTTCAAAAATAGACTAAAACCCTACCTTAGAACACACTGGTTATGCCCCTGTACTAACCCTGACTAGGCTACTATCCACCCAGTTAAACTTAGTTCTGCCTATCCCTCATTACTCATAAACTATTATATATTTTTTACCTATAAATTACTGATTTCCTCCCAAACTACACTGTGCCGAGTCTCCCTTTACATTTTCTACTAAAGAATATATTTGTTTTTTCCTTTTATATTTTGTATATACTTAACTGGCCTCCTCTCTTGACCTTAGTCTTTCTATTTATCTATGTTTTATAACTGCATATTGTATAGTATAAGCATTCTCGCACTACAAGTTCTTTGTTTATCCTCACAGAATACTGTTTTAACCTGTAATATTGTATTTTTTTATATAATTAATGCTGCTATTTAGTCATCTTTTCCTGTTTTTTTTTTTTTTTTGTCGATGTAACTGAAAGCTGCTTGTTTTTAATATGAATATTTTTATTTAGTCTTATTTTGTATATTGATTAGTAAGTTTTTCATTTATCTGTAGTGGAGCTTATCTCCCCGGGCCTCTACTGAAAATAGACATGTATCCAGTTAGACTAGCCCGGTCAACAAATGTAAAATAAATAAATAAATATTTTC
Organism: Protopterus annectens; assembly: GCF_019279795.1. Classification (NCBI taxonomy): domain Eukaryota; kingdom Metazoa; phylum Chordata; order Ceratodontiformes; family Protopteridae; genus Protopterus; species Protopterus annectens. Next base: position 261,349,305 of record NC_056740.1, on the reverse strand, counting down.
TAGTTTCCATAATGCAGATCTGGAAATGTTCGAATCATCATTAGCGAATGGTTGTGTGCATTCGCTAATATGGGATTGACCTTATGATAACAGATTGCACTCCAGTGGGGATCAGGAAGTGTACCCTTTTCCTGACTGTAGTGTGAACTCGGAGTTGGAATATGTAATATGCAGGGGGCTTGCCTCCCAGCAAAATTATTTCCAGTAACACGTAATTTCGACATTGAACCTTCCGGTTTTCCAGTGTTGATTTCATGATTACCTTTTCCAACACTTTGGTAATTGTGCATTACCAAATTCAGATAATGAATTTGATCAAAAAGTGAAAAATTGTTTTGATTTTCCACATTTTGATAGTAAACCATAGTGGGGAAGTATGTAGTGACGCGGGATACATTGAGCTGATGAACCTCTGTAAAAGCTGTCAACAGGCTGATCATTTAAAAAACAAACACCAGACAAACACGCCACTGAAAACCCAAAATCATAAAACATAGATGAACAAAAAAGGAAACATAACTAGTATCCTTTTGTGATTGATACATTCAAAGTAGAATCAACTACACCACAGATATTCATATACATACCGCTCCACACTACAGCTATTACTGCAAACAACTCAAGAAATAACTTCAATACACAGTCATACACACACACACACCCAAACAAAAAAAACACTCAGTGTTTTACATATGCAGCAAAACACAACCTCCAGGATTCAATAAACTCTGTGTAGGGTGTGCGCAAAGCTCACATAGAATTTACATATGTGTGTGGTGTTAAGCAATGAGTAGCAGCGTACAGCACCGCTCAATGCATATTCTTGCCACGCGGTGCATCTAAGCAAGGTTTTGTGGCTGGCAACAGTATTCCTGGCCAGGTAACCTTGTAAGTGGACAGGGATAACAGTCCTGTTTAAAGCAAAGCACTTACAGTTTTGCATGGAATGCCACAATGATCATAAGGGCTTCACAGACAGCTCACAATCTTGTAGTTCAACACAGCTGCACAAAGGCCAACATAATGCAGGGATAATGACCCAGAAACAGAGACATTTTTGACATAGATGACTTATAGAAATGTACATGTTCTGAGGGATGTGAAATATGAAACTCACATGCATGTAATTATTGAGTCACATCAGTCCTGAGATCATCCCAGTGATATGGCAGAAAGCCACACATTTGATAAGGAACACATCTGGACATCCTGCAATTATCAGGACAGTTGAGAGGTATGAATGCAAAGTATATGGTCCAAACATAGTATAGAACAGTGTATCTACAGTACAGAGTATTGCAATATTCCATTTCTGGTATGCTGTACTGAAGCTGTGTAAATGATCTGTAACGGTACATGGACTGTCATCTACAATAAACACTCAGGGGAAGTGTGTGTATTGAATAGGAACACATAGAAGAATTGTAGGGATGAACACAGGGAAAGAAGACAGGTGAAGCATTGTAATGTGAAGCAGATTAGGGCATGTAAATAGAACAATCACATATCAGTATGGTACAGTATGGTACAGTAGGGACTGCACAGTGCAAATGTGTATTGTTTGACTGTCACACAAGGTGACATAATAATGGGGAGGATGCCTCTGTGAGATAAGCATCCTTACATGAATAATAAAGAGGACATCTATTAGGGATCTGACATACAATTGAGGTAAGGTGTGCAGTATATTGTGAAGCTGTATAAAATGATATGCCTGAATATGAGTGTAATCTCAGCAGAGGTCTCCAGTAAGTGGGGCACAGTTAAGGGCTCATGGAAAACATTAAAAGAACCAACCATAATTGTGGAAAATATCAGAATAACACCACCAGTAATCACATGTCTCTAACATAACATATGTGATTTACAGTGATAAGAGATGATTCCGCACAAACACACTTGAACAACTATTATGATACATCCAGACTCTATGAGGATAACCATGCATTGTCTTGGCACTGTAACATCTGCTGGAAGTGTTAGGTGGAACACAACTATACCTGTATGCAGCAGAATGGGCAATATAGGCTAGTTGCCTGGTGTGCTTGCTTGGCATATACTGTATATATATATATATATATATATATATATATATATATATATATATATATATATATTCACTTCAGAATCTCAAACTACTGAAATATCGAATTTCAGTAGCTTGAGACCGAAGTGTCGAAACTGCAGTGGCAGTAAAGTGCAGAATCCCGAATGCAGAAATACTGAATGTGGAAATGTTGAATCCGCGGATGTGGAGGCGTGTTCGTGATGTGGGATTCCCTGTGTTCATGATGTGCAGTGTGGTATGTGGATGTAGCTGGAGATTCAGGTAAGTGATTTTTTGCTAGGGGTTTTGGGTAGGGTTTTTAGTGTGTGTGAGTGTGTTTGGAGTTGTGGGTTAGGGTAGGTAGGTAAGATTGTGAGTGTGTAAGTGTTGAGAGTGGTGGTATTTGTACATATGTGATGTGTGTTTCTGCATGGGGGGGGTGTAGAATGTGTAGTAGTGTTTTTTGTGTGTTTGTGTTTTTAGTGCAACCCTCGGAGTTAGTATATATAAGTAGTGGGGTGTTGTGGGGTGCCCTTATATGTAGGATCTGCGCGTGTGTTTGTTTTGTTGTGTTTGTGTGTGTTGTGTTGGTTTGTAATGTAGGGAGGAAGATGTATGGGTGCTTGTTTGTGTGTGGAGTGTGTATGTGGGCAGTCGCAATTTTGAATTTCGTGCTTTTGGGGTTTCGGGTTTTTCAGTTTTCGGCTTTACAGTCTCGAGATACTGAATTTCGATATTTCAGTATTTCGGGATTGTAAAGTGAAACTATATATATATATATATATATATATATATATATATATATATATATATAGCACAATCCACACTGTCATGAACAATATCAACAGCTATGTATGTAGTGTGTGCATCAGAAGAACAGGTAGCACACATGCATCTGGTGTAACAACTTAATTGGTGTTCCTCACCATCAGAAAATCATGTATATGCCACAAAAAGAATACCTATATATGGCCAATAAGCTGTGTGACAGCTCACTGTGAAAAAGGTGGTATACGTCAGTTACACATCACTGGAAGATGTGTCGAGAGGTACATGAATAAGGGTGTATTGTACTCAGTTATTGCTGTGATGAAGGCTGGGAACTATGAAGGTATTATGACCTCTGATGTGGATGTCTTTCACATACTCAGTACTTGTGCTACATACAAGGGAGCAGTCAACATTGTGACCACATGCTGGTGGATGTTCCACTTACCATCACATCAGGACACAGGTCACATACCTATTGGTCTGATTATAGGGTGTGATGTCCACATTATACTTGGGTTGCATGTGTGTTTTCCTAATTTAACAAACCCCTCCATGTTTTCTTGTCATTGCAGGTATTGTCATGGCTGTGGCAGCGTTCTTTGGTATGTGTTGCTACTGTCTGTATTATACTAATTTCACAGTTGGAGTCAATAATTGCCCACAATCTCTAGCCCTTCAGGCAGCTGTTTGGACACAGGATGTGTATGTCATCTGTGGTGTCCATCACTTAAATAATGGACAGGAAAGGGCCTAGCAGACAGCCCTGTTGTATGGACCTGATGACTGGACCTGAGATATAGTTCATTTCACACATTTCACTTTTGTGAAATGCCACATATGTGATACACTGGTCTATCCACTTGGTGATATAGCTGTTTATGGCCACAAATGACAGTGTAGATTGAATACATCACTGTGGACTTGTGTCAAATGCCTTGACCTAGTCATGTTCCACAAGATGTTAGTGTTGTCATCATGCATGCCCTCAGTGACCTCCTTCAGGACATCTATTGGATGTAACAGACATGATGTAGCATTAACAACTGACACATGTTTGTTGCACACAGCTGGAATATTACTAGTGTCCATTTAGAAGTGATCCATGGTGGCATGTTGGTCTACCCCACAGTTGAGGAGAGTCAGGATGTCTCTATACATGCATGCATCAGGTGATGTTCCCCCAACTGAGATGGATGCAAGTTGATGTACACCCTTCTATGGGAACATAGCCCATGTGGAGGGCGTTTTAAAGTGTGTATTCAGCCGTATCAGGAAGATGTATTTGCTGAGTCCCACCATAGGTGATCTGTGATGTTGTCACAGCCCATTGAATCAGTGCATACTACCTATTGTGATCTGGATTAGGATTTGGACACGATCCCCCACTCAGGTATCATTGATAAACACTCCCAGCTGGGTCTGAATGGAGAGATGAAAAGTCAGCAAGCAAAGAAGAGTAGTAGTGCTGAAACTGAATTCATCCTCAATTCTTAGTGAGTACCTTCACGAGGTAGACCCTGTTTTTTCATAAAATCTCACCAAGGTGACACTGATGTCTAGACTGTATTTATTTAGCAAATATCATGGACAGAAGTAGGTCAAAAATTAAAAAAGATAGCTAGGTGCACAAGACCCAGGATAAAAAAGTGCCCAATCCTGGTAGACGCACTGGTGCCAGGACTAGAAATAATGGCAGTGTAGAATCCTCAAAATATGGAAACATTCCTACAATGGGACCAGGCCCAGGGGGAGGATATCCCCCTGTTGTAGAAGGAAGTAGCAGTCCACAAAAATCACAAAAACAGATAGGCCAAAAAAGAGTCATAAAGACAATAGACTGGACTACTGAGGATAAGAAAGACTTTATGTATTGTTACTATTATGGAAAAAGCCCCGAATTTTCAGATACATGATATACAAAAAGATTACGAGAGAAATTAGAGGAAAGAAAAATACTTTCATTATTTGGCCATTAATACAACAGATTTTTGAAAAACAGTATATAGACCAAAAACTTTGCTCTGTTTGGAAAAAGAAGCATCTGAGGAAGTGCAAAAATATAAACAACAAAACCTAGATATACTTGAAAAGTATAAAAAAGAAACATGGACATGGAAAGGAAAGAGAGATTTGATATGATACAATACTTATGCAAAGGTGAAAGTCAAATGAATCAGCACAAAAAAGACAGCCCCAAAGGTATTCGAAGAGAAATACAGGCAAAGACATCCAGACATGGAACATTTTACAATAAAAAAAAATAATAGCACAAAGAAGGAATGTAGAAAAGCAGATTAGTAAAGTAGATGTTAAAAAAAAATATAGAAGTTGAAGTTATGGAGTGCCTGCGAAGTGAAGGATATGAGGTAGAAGGTCTAACACAGGTTACATCCAGCATGATGGAAAGAGTCCCCAAAGTAAGGAGAAACAGGAAGATCAGGAGATGTCTGAAGAAGAAATACGGACATGAGAAAGAAAAAGAGAGTTAATATGGTGTAATATCTATACAAAAGGGAAAGCAAAACTAATCAATACAAAAAGAGCAGCACCAAAGATATTTGAAAATAAATACAGACAAAGGAATCCAGACATGGAAAACTTTACAATACCAAAAATAAGAAGACAAAGAGGAAAAGTAAAAAAGGAGCTCAGTAATGGGGGAGTTAAAGAAATAGAAACTGAGGTTATGGAGTACCTCCAAAGTGAAGGATTCAGTAAAGAAAATCTAATTCAGAAAGCACCACTAAAGGATAGAGCAATGGAACTCCAAATTAAGGGGAAACTGGTAGAATGGGAAGCAATTGGTCAGGTACCATATGAAGATATTTTGGAGCCTCCCACAGGAAATGAGTATAAACATTTGCTTGAAGCTGGACGGCCAAGGAAGGAACAGGAAACTGGAAACTCTGACACAGTTAATGTTAAGGAATGATAGGTCAGTGAGTTCTTATATGACAGAGCAAAGGGTGGCACAGGATGAAATTGAAAAGAATGTGCCACAGGAAGATGCAATAGAACTTTCTATAGAATGCATGCAGGAAATGGAAAAACAAAAATGTGCCTTCAGTTTAGAAGAAAATGAGCTAAGAGAAGAGTTGCTTGACTTAATACATATAGATAGACATATTAAGATCAATGAAAGAAATAGACTGCAGAAGGTCAATAAAACCCTGAAAGTCAGAAGTTTAATAAAACAAATGAACACAATAATTAGGACTGTCCATAGAAATCCATGCAATATAACAGAAGTAAACAGGATATATTACTGTGAAGCTAAATTAATAACTGATAAAGTTCTACCACAAGAACACAGGGTAGTGAGGGAGAAAAAGGGGAGAAATCGAATACTATCATGGAAGTATCGAATAGAGAAAACTATACTGTTTATTGCATTTTCTGTGTTGCACTTAATTTAAAATCGTTTCTTCTTAAAATTGCATTTTACCTGCCTCTGACCTAGCACACACATGTTGGTGTCATTTATTGCACTGTTCTGACTAGTTTGCTACTTGTGTGTCTCTGTTATCCTTAAACAAAAACAAAACAAAAAAAAAATCTTGCTATTTTCCCACTTTCTATAATTTAAAAAAGTTCAGTTACAGAGTTGCTGTTCTGAACTGTTTGTAAGTTTCTTGGAGGCCAGTGCTTACTTGGGCTAAAGGGAAGTCTCTGTGTTCACCAGTGGCAGTGGTTAACACTGAGCAGCCTGCCTGTCCCTGTAGGAGTGGTTACTGCCTAGAAACTGTAGTTTTATTGGCCATTTTGGGTCAATTCCATACTCCTTGATCTCTCTCTCTCTTAGAACCCTGCAGCCGCGTGGTTTTGGCATCTTTCCAGGCTTGATAGTTTTTTCTGAACCTCCTACCAAGAGGAGAAAACACTGAGAGAAGAAAGCCACTTTTGAGATTTTAAGTATTTTCTTCTGATTTATTTCTTATAAAAACTGCATTGCCGCCTACTTTTCGGCATTTTATTGCTCGCAAAAGTTGATATCTGTGTTAGAAACAGTATTTAGAACATACCTAGAGCCTGTTTATTGCATTTTCTGTGTTGCACTTAATTTAAAATATTTTTTTCTTAAAATTGCATTTTACCTGCCTCTGACCTAGCACACACGTGTTGGGGTAATTTATTGCACTGTTCTGACTACTTTGCTACTCGTGTGTCTCTGCTATCCTTAAACTAAAACAAAAAAAAAACTAAAAAAATCTTGCTATTTTCCCACTTTCTATAATTTAAAAAAAGTTCAGTTACAGAGTTGCTGTTTTGAACTGTTTGTAAGTTTCTTGGAGGCCAGTGCTTACTTGGGCTAAAGGGAAGTCTCTGTGTTCACCAGTGGCACTGGTTAACACCGAGCAGCCTGCCTGTCCCTGTAGGAGTGGTTACTGCCTAGAAACTGTAGTTTTATTGGCCATTTTGGGTCAATTCCAAACTCCTTGATCTCTCTCTCTTAAAACCCTGCCACTATCTTTTTGCACGGTGTTGCGCACAGAGCAGCGTCGGGCAGCGCTGGTTAGCTGGGGTATACTATTTCTGGCTCCACAAAGTCTGCGCTGCAAATTTTCCCTTAGAACTAGGCAAGCCTCAATTCAAGTGTTACAGATCAACTGTTCTTATTGCAGCACTTGCATAACCCAAATCAGCACTTGTCCAAATCTCCTAGACAGCACTATCATTTTCCAAATCTCCTAGACAGCACTATTATAATACAGCATAAGACCCTCGACTGTCCACAAGACAAGTTAAACTCACTTTTCGAAGCATGTCCAGAGGTCAGCTTCAGGTGTACTCTCCAGTTCATCTGGTGGAATTGGGCATCCTGAGGCAATGTCACAACTGCCTTGTATACAGACAACCCTCTCCTCTTATTTCTAGACACAAACACTTGTGAGAGATGCAATTACACAGCCAGACTGGAGGCTAAGCGCTCTCAACCCATGACTGTAACAGACAGTCAAGAGGAGAAGAGACACACTAGCATCACACCACCAGTCACACATGGATCTACAAAACAAGCACCGGCAAAACATACACATAAATATACAAAAACATATTCGGAGGCACTAGGTACCAATCTGAAAAAGAAACAGTGCCCTCCAAAGCAGACAAGCAAGCAACCTGCACCTCCAAACACAAGCCAGAAAACACATAATTCACCTCAGCAGTGAGCCTCACGACAGCCCCTAAGGCAAAACACCATACCCAACACGCTAGTAATAGGAGACTCTATAGTAAGGCACACAGATGTTCCACTCACCAGGCTGAACAAGGAGAAGGTTACTGTAAGCTGCCTGTTGGGTGCTAGGATCCGCCACATAACACAGGCACTTAGGTCACTCCAGAACAAGTACAAGTATGACGCTGTCATTGTACATGTTGGTGTGAATGATCTAAGACATACCTCCCTGGACTACATGAAAAGAGACATTGAGGAGCTCTCTGATCATGTAGCCCAAGCTGGTATGACCCTGACCTTGAGTAGCATACTACCTTCACCTAGAATGATACCACAATACAAAGACAAAATGATCAATTTCAAGAACTGGCTAAGCTTCTGGTGTCATTCTAAGGGGATCCAGTGTCTGTCTGCCTGGGATGACATGATAGACAAGCCTCACTGTTTCACCAGAGATGGTTTGCACCTGTCACCCCTGGGCTTTTGAATACTGGCCAATGCTCTTGCCGTCCCCGTAGTGCCTTTTTTAGGCAAGGCTCAAAGGACAAACCAACCACTGTAACCAGCATAGGTAACCAAAAACTAAGGGTAATGCTACTCAACGCCAGAAGTCTCAACCTCAAAATGCACGCACTCGAGGCACTCCTCAGTATGGAGAAAATCAATGTTTGTGCAGTGACGGAAACCTGGTTCAAGGCTCCAGGGAGCACCCCAGCACTACCAGGTTACAATTCATATCACACCTTCCGGCCTCAGTTACCGGATCGCAGTACAAAGGGCGGAGATGTATCCATATTCATCAAGGATACCCACATCTCCAGGTTAGTGGCGCAGCATGATGCCCCAGAGATCATCCATGCGCAACTATCAGCAGGCAAAACCACATTTCAAGTCATAGCCTGTTATAGATCGTCCACCATGTCCCAAGATGCTCACTCAGCATTTCTTGAGGCACCGGAAAATATAAAGGACCTACCCAACACCATAATTTTGGGTGATTTCAACTACCCTGGTATAGACTGGGCGAACTACCAGAGTTCTAACTCCTATGCCCAGCAGTTCATAGAATTTATAAATTCAAATTCCCTTGAACAACTGGTATGTTCTCCCACTACAGGGGACAACATATCGGATTTAATCATCACAAATATGGGCGCCCATTGTACTACACCCGTCATCACTCCCTCTCTGGTCAGATCAGACCACAAACTGATAACCCTGGATGTCCTCACCCCTCCACCTCCCCCAGTCAAAGAAACCATCGTAAAAAACCTTTCCAAAGCAAACTTCAGACTACTTGCGTCAGAAGTGGAAAGCTTCACTATTCCCTTGCAGAAGGATAATGATATCCAGGATGCAGAATCCTTCACCAAGGCACTTTATATACATCTTCAGGATTGCGTGGACTGTGCTATCCCAAATAAAACCAAGACTCCTTCCTCAAGCAAGAAGAAACCAGTCTGGTGGACCCCGGCCATAAGCAAACTATATAATAAAAGGAGGAGACTTATACAAAAAAGGCCAAATCTCAAGTAGAAAAATCATCCCTGATCAGCATTAGTAAGAAATTGAGGGCCCTCATCAAGTCAATTAAAGCCAGTTTCGAAAAGAAGGTTGCCAAGGATAACCATAAGGCCTTCTATGGTTATGTCAAAAACCTAAATGGCAATGCTCAGGTCTGTTCTGAGCTAGTACAAAATGGAACAAAATACACTGACCCCACTGACATTGCTAACATCTTGGCTGATAGGTTCAGTGCAAATTCCCCCCCCCCCCCCTCACCACCTACAAGGCCTGTTACTATTTCAGGGGATTGTGTAACTCCAATTATTACTGATACATTGGTTAATAAGGCTCTATCTAAAGCTAAAAACACTGCCTCCATGGGACCAGATGGTGTCCCGGGCTGTGTCATACGCGAGCTCCAAAATAAATTAACCCCTCATCTGAATACCCTGTTCAGTCTCAGCCTCTCAACAGGATATGTGCCCATAGAATGGCTCACAGCAGCGGTGGTTCCGCTGCACAAGGGTGGGCCCACAACCGACCCTGGGAACTACCGACCAATAAGCCTGACCAGTCTGATCTGTAATGCAATGGAGTGAATCATTATGGAACTCATAAATGGAGAGATTGGGAACCTCCAAACACTTGACCCCACACAGTTCGGCTTCGTCAAGGGCAGATCATACCTCCTGAACCTGGTGGACTTCTTTGAGACAGTTACTCAGGCTATAGATAAGGGAAAGGAGGTACACACGGCTTACCTTGACCTTGCTAAAGCATTTGACACCATTCCCCATTCGGGTATTATTGATAAACTCACCAACCTGTGCATAAACCCTCACGTCACAAGATGGATCGCAAACTGGCTCTCATACAGATCCCACAAAGTAAGAGTAGCAGGATCTATGTCCGAATTCAGACCAGTAACGAGCGGTGTGCCTCAAGGCTCTGTCCTGGGGACCCTCCTGTTTGGCATATACTTCTCAGAAGTACAGGCAAGCACTGAAGGGCTGTGGCTGACCAAGTTTGCAGACAACTGCAAACTGGATGCTATAATAGAGTCTCCAGCTGACATGGATATCCTCCAGAAGGGCCTTAATGAGATTGATGCATGGTGTCAAAGCCATGGTCTCAAGCATGCTAAATGCTAAAAAATGCGTAGTAATCCCCTTTGGAAAAAACACAGTACCCACGAACTACCACATAGGTGGTAACCCGCTGAAATCTGAAGAAGTAATAAGGGAACTAGGGACCCAAGTAGATAGTCAGCTTTCCTTTGATAACCATGTTGCCAAGGTGGTTAGAAAATCCTTCTATGTGACCCATCTGATCACGAAAGGGTTTGCATCAAGATTTAAGGATGTAGTGGTGCCCCTCTACTCTTCCCTCATCAGACCCATTATTGAGTATAATGCACCAATTGGAATGTACCTAGCTAGGCATCTCCAGCAGCTGGAGAGACCACAGAGGTACCTCACTAAGAGGATTACTGGCCTCAAACAGTTGCCCTATGCAGCACGATTGAAAAAACTAAGGCTTTTCTCTGTTGCAAACCACCTACTCAGAGGCAATCTCTGTCTAACATATAGAGCAATGTCCAACCCAGAACTGTTGAACATGCTCCATCTTAGCAAAACAAAATCTACTCGAGCTACACACTCTAGGGATATAAACCTCAGCACAACAATGAATAGAACATGCTGGAGGGATATATTCCCTTTGCAAAGACTTCCCTTGTTATGGAACAAGGTCCCGATCTACATAAGACAGAGCCCCTCACTATCACTCTTCAAGAGGAACCTTGACGAGTGGATGGGTAACAGAAAGTTCACACCAGGGATCATACAACAGCTCTACTAGATAGGGGCCAAGGTACTAGCTGCTAGATCAAGGGCCTAGGGAACTAACCAAAGGGGCGGTGAATACCGCACAATGTGGCTGAGCTAATATATGCCTTCGGGCAGATAGCCCAGTACCTACCTATGAACCCATGAACTTATAAAGCAACTAAGACAAGAAGCATCAGTGTTAGAAGAGTAAAGAAGAGGGAACAGATCAACAAAAATACTTAGACGTGATAAAAGCAATGCACAGTATTAGAACAGATCAGGATCCATCATGCACTATCGCATATAACAAACTAAAAATCTCAGCACAGGTGGAAAAACGTAGAATATATGCAGAAAAATATAAAGGGAAAGTACAAAATAAGCAATTTATAGAGAATTGGGAAACAAGGTAAAAGGAAATGAAAGACCACCAAAAAAAGAAGAAGTAGATACATTTTGGAGAAGTATCTATGAAGATCCCATGGAACATAACAAATATGCTAAATGGATAGAAGAAGTAAAAGAAAGAATAAGACATTTAAAGATGCAGGATATGAAATGGGATGAAGTAATAGCCAGAGAGATTGAAACAAAGTTAAGGAAAGCCTCAAATTTGAAAACCCCCAGGCTCAGATGTAGTACCTAACTTCTGGTTAAAAGTATTAACATATCTGCATGAAGATTTAGCCATGAGGAAGAACTATTTATATGCACTCCCCAAACAGACACCAACATGGCTAACAATAGGAAAAACAATGCTCCGACTTAAGAGTGAACCTGAAAGCTACCCTAAAGGTTATAGACCAATAACTTGCTTTCCAACGATGTATAAACTATACACTGGAATTGATCCCAACAGTCTATAGTCATTTAGAAGAAAACTCAATTATGGCAATAGAACAAAAGGTCAATAAAAGAAAGTCATATGGAACAAAGGATAATTTGCTGTTAAATAAAGTTATAGTGGAGAACTGTAAAATGGGGAAGCATTTATGTATGGCATGGAATGACTACAAAAAACATTTGATAGTATCCCACATTCATGGATAAAAAGAGTGCTTAAAAATGTATAAGATAAACCCTACACTGATCAGCTGCATTACAGTGACCATGGAACAGTGGCAGACCACTTTTCAATTGAGCCATGATAAACAACAAATTATTATTCCAGGGATAAAAATTAAAAGGGGGGATATTCCAGGGTGACTGTCAGTCACTGCTGCTATTCTGCCTTGCTCTTAACCCATTTAGCTGTCTACTTAACAGCTTAGGCCATGGCTATAACTTGGCTCATAGAAAACAACAAAGTGTAAAGACTTCCCATCTTCTCTTTGTTGATGATTTGAAACTGTATATCTCATCAGATGAGGAACTGAAAGTACACCTGCAAGTTGTCAAAACTTTTTCAGGTGATATAAGAATGTCATTTGGTCTTAATAAATATCCAAAAGCAACCTTTAAAGCAGGAAAACTGCAGCATCAAGAAAACATCAGTTTGGGACAAGAATGTGATATAAAAGAACTTGAGCAAGAGGGACTGTATAAATATTTGGGAATTGATGAAGGATCAACAATAAAACATGAAAAAATGCAAATAACACTTAGTAAGGAGTACTTTAGAAGAGTTAAATTAATCCTGAAAACAGCGTTGACAACTAAGAACAAAATCCAAGCTACAAACCAATTTGCTCTTCCTGTCCTAACTTAATTTTGGAGTGACCGACTGGCCCCAAAACATGTTGGATAGATTAGATAGAAAAACAAGAAGGATGCATCATGCTCACCAAATGATTTATAAAATCAGTGCATACCAAGATTATATATTCCCAGTTCCGAAGGAGGGATGGGCCTCCTTGAAATTGATTACATGTACAGATCTGCAATCATGGGACTACACACATATTTGCTGACTTCACAAGACCCAAATGTAGTGAAAGTTTTGAAACACGAGGAGAATAAATCTAAGATAGCTTCCCTGCTTAGGCTAGCAGAAGCATATCGGCATCAAGCAGGAATGGAAATCAAACCACAAGTTGATAAAAATCATGCAGCAACTGAATGTGCCAATAAACAGAAGGAAGAATATAAAATGAAGGACCAGATGAGAAGGCAAGAAATGTGGAAAATGCATAAATATAGCTGGAAGTATAGAAAACTTCTGGAAGAACCTCATGTTGATCAGGAATGAATGCAGGAATGGTTAAGGAGAGATGAATTCAAACCAAGAGATGAAAGGTTAATATTGGTGGCACAAAATAGTGGGCTGCATACATGGTGGTTTACAAAATTCATTGAACATGTGGGAGAAACAGACAAATGTTGGTTTTGTAAAACAGAACTGGAAACAGTTACACACCTCATTGCTGGTTGTGACATACTAATGGCAGTAGGACTGTATACTGAAAGGCATAATGTGGCGAGACTATTGCACTGGGGATTGTGCAAACATTATGGTACTGAAGTGGCTGAAAAAACACTGGAAGCATGAGCCACAAAGCATCATAGAAAATGATGAAGTCTACATCACATGGGATCATCCATTACCAACAGTTCAAAAGACAGATGCTAGAAAACTGGATATAGTGGTCCAAGAAAAGGAGATAAAAGTAGCATTGATCATTGAAATCACCACACCCAGTGGCTACATTGTCATGCGTACAGAGAGACACAAAGTCATAAAATATCAGAATTTGCAAGCAGAAATGAGAGCAATGTGGAAGAAAGCTACCCAGATAGTTTCATTAGTAGTAGGAGCAATGGGTCTTATAAAAAAGAGTCTATAATCCTATTTAGATATGCTACCAATACATGTAACTCCATACAAATTGCAGAAAGAGTCATTACTGGGCACAATGTGGGTGCTGCGAAGAGCACTTCTGGCTGACATCAAAGAGTGAAACAATACTAATTTCATGAACTTTAATTATACTTTCAGTAAGGAATGGGGTCCATTCCCATCATGGTATTAGAAACCCAAAAGTTTTGGAGAAATAAAAAACTGGAGAGTAAGTCTTGCATCACTAGATGGGTAACTGACCGAACACATACTGTGAAAGTTGGTGAATCAACCTGTACAAAGAGCTGTCACCATTGGAAAACCCCTTTACTGTTTGGATTCTATTTCTTGGCAGTTCCGAATAAAGTATATGGCCTTTGTCTTACCATGTTTGTGAATCTTGAACTTTGGGTGTAATCACTGATTTCACCAATGATGATAACATACTACAGCATGAGCTAACACAGACAGATAATTGGTAAAAAATCCACAAAACCTAAAAATAAATGTAGAAATGTGTCTTTATGTTGTCCTTATGAAAAGTGGAAGTCCATGTTAACTACAGCATTGACAACAGTTCTGCTATGCTGAAACCTAGTGATGCAATCTGAACTTTAACCAGCAAGTGTCCACACTGGCATTGAAAGCCTATGTTGTGCACATTATGTGTTACACCATCATATTCAGGTCTTAGGATTGTATGACAGCAGTGTACTCAAACCTCATCAGAACATTAACAGAGTATAATGCTCTCTTTTGCATGTACCTCACCAAACACATGCAGCAGCTGGGAAGACCACAGGGCTTTCTCATCAGGAAAACACATGGCATACAAAACTTGCCATGATGTATGTGGATAGACTGAAAGTCATGTCACTGTAATCTGTATCGTATATGATGATGTGACTTCTTCCTGGCATCCAGGCTGATCTCTGACCCTGTTCTGGTGGGAACAGTGCATATCCACAAAACTGATATAACTGATGACAGCAGTGTCTGTTGAGGAGAATACGGTAATAACAGTGTCCCACATGGTGGTGTAAAATGCTCTCGCTCTAATATGAAGGAAGAGTGGAAACACACACACAGACAGTTGACTTCAGTGAGAATAGAACTCCTACCTATCTAAATACACAGACTACAGAACTCAGTACTATACACAAGCACCATGGCACAAATCTGACTTGGAGCATCTCAGACAACACTTTATAACTGATGACATCAGCAGTGTCTGTTGAGGAGAATATGGTAATAACAGTGTCCCATATGCCTGTGTAAAATGCTCTCTGTAATGTCAAGCAAGAGTGCATGCATGTGCATACACACACACACACACACACACACACACACACACACACACACACACACACACACAGTTGACTGCAGTGAGAACAGAATCCCCGTACCTATATGAGTACACAGACTACAGAACTCAGTACTTTATGCAAGCACCATGGCACAAGTCTAACTTTTACAAGAGTGCAGGTCAACTTATACTGGATGACATCAGAGGCCATGTGGGAGAACAGATTTTGGGAAGCCTGCATAAGTTCATAGCTTCATAGATTCAAAGGAAGTTACTAGTCTAATGACCCTAGGGTGTTTGCAAGCCTAGCTGTGTAAAAACACAAATACATTTATTGAGTATAATTAGATGGTCATTGTTAGCAGAGCAGTTTTGCAAGCAGCACCAACTGGACCTGTCCATGAGGGACATAGGTGCCACCTCAGGGGTGACTTCCCATTCACCCATCCATTTGTCAAAGTTGTGCTTGAACAGGGTTATTAAGGAGCACTGGTTCACACACAGTGGAGCCTGTTGCAGAGTAGTGTCAATTGTTGTGAGATATATCTGTCTCCCCAGCAGGTTCTGTTTATGTCCCAGGCTGGGTTGTGGACCCTGGAGCAAGTTATTCTTGTCCCATTTGAATTGTAAATATCCAAAATTTCCAGTAGGACAGGGTCGGAGACTAATCCTCTGTAAGCCAGGCAGAGGTCACTTCTCAGCAGCCTGCATGATACTGAGTACAGTGACAGGTCTATCAGTCTTTCCATGTATGTCATGTTTTGAGGCCCTGGATGCTCCCAGTCACAAACCTCTGTGTTTTCTCCAGTTGCTTCAGGTTTCTGGTGAGGAACAGACAGAAGGGAGCATTGTACTCAATTAGTGGTCTGATAAGGGTAGAGTACAGCAGAGCTATGATTTCCCCAGTCCTGCACCTGATGCCCATATGTATGAGGTGTGCAATGCTGAGTATGTGTCTCACCACTATGGACACATACTGATTAAAGTGTACATTGCTATCAACATGTGTTCCCAAGTCTCACAACACTTTGTTTGAGCTTAGAAGGGTGCTTTGTATATCATAATTAGCAGGGATGCTTCATTGCCAAAGGGAACAATGAGGCATTGTTTGATTTAAAGTTCAGTCCATGAGTTTGGCACCAGTCATTTGTCTGTGTCAGCCCCTTCTGTAATATGTTACCATCACTGGGGGACTCTATATGAGTGCATTCATTTAACAGTAATCTGAAAACTTGGTAAAGCACTAACAACACTGGGTGACAGGTGGTAAATCAGACACCAATTAACACAGAAATACTGAAGAATATGACAAAAGAAAGAAATCACTGGTTTAGTGTCAAAAACATCTTTAATGGCACGCTTTCATCTAAAAGACTTCTTCAGAAATACATTTCAAAGAACTAATGCATTTATATAAAGCTCGACAGCCAATAAAATTGCAGTACAATTAATTAATCATTTATTTATTTTATTTCACATTTATTAACCAGGTTAGTCCAAATGAGTTTGCAAACAAACCCATTTTTAGTGGAGCCCCGAGGGGAAAAGCCCCAGCAAACATAAGTAAAGGTAAAGTGACAAATACAAATATTAAATAACAATCAGAATACAAAATAATTGTAAAAATGAAAAGGTTATTAACTACTTGCATTTCACTGACAGTAAGCAACCCATTTTCTGTGGAGACCCAAGGGAAAAGAGCCACAGAAAACATACGCAAAGATAAACATACAGGACAAAAACTATTAAAAGTAACAATGCAAATACAAAATTAATTATAAAGAGAAAAACAAAAGAAAAAATTATGAACATTAAGGGTTGCACTGATAGCAGTGTTCTAAATTTACTACATATAAGAGTAAAAACAAAAGGATAATCATTGTTCAAAAGAAGGAAAATGTACAGACATTGATAAGAAGTGGGGAAGATAAACAGTGTGGAGAATGGGAAGGGGGAGAGAAAGGAGGGGGCTATAGTAGGGCTATAGTAGTAGAGCTGAGGGTTTAGGAGGTTAGTTTAAGCAAAACTGTGATGCCTGTGCACTGGCCCAGCAATCAAGGACCCTCAATCCTCACCACTAACAGCAGTGAGGGGCGTCCATATAGGGAAAGGATAACAAATACACACACAGTAAAGTACAATTTCCCTTAAGAGCACACAGAGATCACAGTCAGTCTGGGGCTGGTTTCTCCTTTTCTCTCCAGGTCCCCAATAAGACTCCCCACTGGCACAGCTATAGGGTCCAGATCTCAGTCTAGTGGGCAAGCTAAAACCTCTAGCACCCTCTCTGTCCAATCAGTGCTTCGTGTCCCTGCCCAAGTAGCTGACAGGCACACACTTTGAGATAACAGTTATATACAACCACACAGACACTCCTGGGGAAGGCTGGCACAGGTTCTCCAGCTGTGCCCCTTTTGCCCAGACTATACGATAGAAATCACTGCCGCCACCCACTAATATTTATCAGCTACCAAAAGGCCCTTATGAAAGGGTGTCCAATTATACTGTACAATATTATTATCCAAATGGTAAGTGCAACTGAACAGTCATGGCTTATTTTGAGTGACGTGGATAGTATCACTACAGACACGCAATGTACTCTAGAGTTTTAATAATCTCTACACAAAACAGACACATTTGAAAGGTTTAAAAACTATTTAATAATAATAAAAACACAAGACAATGCTTCTTACTACACAGTGCTAGTCAAGCATTCAGAGATCACAGAGAAATACTTAAGATAATACAGTAGAAAATTTCTGACATCAATACAGAAAAAACTAATCTAATCTTCCTAGTCTCTAGCTATATCTAAGAGAAACCACAGTTCTAAAATAAACTTACATATAGAGCAAGCCAGTGCTGATGATGTTGGATGTTCTCAAGACAAACGCTCTGACTTTCCTCTGAGAAATAGTTTTTAAAATCACTAACAAACATTTCTGCTGGGCCCTCCCAGATTACATCATTCTTGTCACCTCTGATTTAGTTCCTAGGCCACCAGAATTTCAACATTTACATTTTCAACATCTCTTTTGTTATCATGCACCTGCAGGAAGCCACAGCAATAAAAGGAATTCCACATGTAAACTCTAGTAATTATTCCTTAAGTTAAAACATTAGAAAGAATGTGCTAGCCCAGACAGACTGACTCCGAGCTCTGGAGATCAAAATTACAAGATTCTTTGCTTATCAGCTTTCTTCCAGCAGCACTGTGGTTACATTTTTGCAGTTCCACATTTAACACAAATTTTCTTCCATTTAAGAGAACAAGCCTGTGGCTTATATTAATATTTACAAATAACAACATTATCTACAAAATTCTATCTGGCTAGGCTGGCAGCCTTCATCTATCGTCACAGTTACTAACAAAGAAAGAAAGTTAGTAGATGCAACAGTAGGACAGACTAAGACTACATGTGGTCAAGGCAACAACATAATTTCAAGTTTAGTAGGTGGGATTTAAGCTCCTTTTTAATTTAATTAAGCCATAAAAAGACACAAAAATATATCTGTATTTTAAAAAGTAATATTACATAAATATTTTGTTACTTCCACATGAATATGCTTTAAATTCTTAAAAATGTTATACATATTTTGATCACTAAGAAAAACCTTAATGATAGACTTTTAGCTTTCTGTCCTTAAGGAAGCATTTTATATTAATGGTTTCATTTAGTAATGGATGTCTGTCAGCCATAGGTCTAACTTGCCATTCTATTTCAATAGTCTCTAGTTTACTCTTAAAACAATCCCCTCCCAGATCCAAAGAAATTTGTTCTATAACAGCAAACACTTTTTTTTTATAATTTATACATGCAATGGTATGTTTATATGTCTTATTGATATGCTTCACTTTTGATAAATGCAGATGTTTTTGTGTCTTTTTAAGGCTTAGTTGATTCATTAATTAATTGTATGGCAATTTTATTGTTTGTTGAGCTTATATAAATTAATTTGCTCTTTGAATTGTATTTCTGAAGTATTTTGAAAGCATGCCATTAAATAAATTTTGACACTAAAACCAGTGATTTCCTTCTTCTGCCGTATTCTTCAGTAGTTTTTGTGTTAAACTTGGTAATGCACAGGCCATCTACCATTGCCTGGGCTTCAGAGAAATAGTTTCCAAACAGCTGAGGGCCCAGCACAGATCCTTGTTGTATTCCACTGATAGGTGAGTTAGTGGTGGAAGTGCAGTCCCCAGCTTTGACAGTGTGTGTTCTGTTGGTGAACCACTTGGCTATCCATCCAGTAATGTCTGGCTTAATTACCATATGGGAGATTTTCACTATGAGATATGAATACGGGATAGTGTCAAAACCCTTGGATAACTCAGCATAGGTGGCATGTCCTGTTATACCTCATCCAGGTCTTTGGAGATAGTATTAAAGAAGTCCACTAGGTTTAATAAGCAAGATCTACCCCTGACAAAAACAAAATGGGTCAGGTCAAAAGATATGAAGGTCACCTATGTCACTGTGGATAAGGTCCATGCTGATTCATTCCCTAGCCTTGCAAGTAAGGCTTTTAGGCTTATGGATCAATAGTTGTAGTTCTGCATGTTACCAGATTGATGGGCATTGCATATCACACAACACTGAGTATTACTTTCTGTAGTGTAGGTGATATATGTGTAGCAAAAGTACTGAGACACCAGGGTTGCAGTGGTTGGGGGGAGCTAACACATAGCTGTATTGTAAATATGTGCCATATTGTTCAATAGATCTTTCAGTGTGTTATGTTTCCACATGCAATTTCATAGACAGGAAATGGACAGTAAACAGCAGTAATTCATAACAATATTTAATTTTCCATAGCTGGGCTAGCAGCAGGTTTGCATATGTGAGATGCACATTTCCAGTACTATTCATGTTTGAGTGTAGCTAAGTAGTGCACAAATGTGAGCTGCATCGCTAAAGTCTGAGAGTTAGTATTGACTCTATGAAATGCATCCACTCCTTAACTAACTCTGTGACAGCATGTGGTAATGCATTGATGCATTCTTTTTGAGCCCAGGTGATACTGGATTCAAATGAGGTAGATAGGAAAGTGGTAAAATAGGGCAGGATGCAGGGGGAAGACAAAGGGAAAGAAGTACAGGAATGTGCAGGAGGGAAGTAGAAAAGAATCATAGCTATCCATTTCTTTAACAATGTAAACTGAAAATATGTGCAGAACATTAATTGAAATTGGACTGTCACCTCCACAAAGAGGACTGATCACAACAAAATCATGTTGTATAGCCAATTGGACCAAATCAAGTGTGTCAAGATGGTGTGTGTGAAATGGAGAGATATGTATGATATAATTTTTTTTTGTGGGACAGGTGTCTTGTTTATTTTTTATTTGAGAGAGAGAGAGAGAGGAATTTTGGGGAAGGGATGTAGGTATGTCTGGGTCAGGTAAGTTGGGTAGGCGAGGAAGCAATTGCAGACAGAGAAGACAAACAAGATAAAAGACAGGGATGGTGATGGACACAAAAGGTTGGGGGTCACCATGATTGATGTGAGGGTGAGGACAACTGGGTCCATGGCCATCAAGCTTGGAGACAGTGAGAATCGAGTTCTCACCCATTGGACTATCATCACTATCACCTTACTCCTCTGGTGGCTGGGGTGCTTGACATCTCCTCCTCCTGTGGAATATGAGGGAGAGCAGACTCTCCATCCAGTGTAGGTGTGCACCAATGGTGCGGTGCACGACCTTAAGCATCATCCCTGGCAACTCACTGCGGATGATGAAAATCACCACCTCTGCCACTGCTCCCAGTGTTTACCCCTGTACCAGCCTCCAGGACAGGACTACCTGATAATGCAGGTAGTGCAGGGGCAGCAGAAGCAGTACTACCAGGTTGGCTCCCAGATGTGCTGGGCATTGGTGCTGGACCTGGTGGAGCTAGGGCAGGCTGATCCAGTGGGACTGGCCTACCTCGCTGTGCTGAGGAGAATTTAGTGATATAGTACACATGGATGACATGGACACATTTTGACAACACATAAAAAATGAAAAGAAAGCAATTAAGTAAAATAAAAATAAAATTAAAAAATACTTTTAAAAATAAATTATTTTTAAAATAAAATAAAATAAAAATAAAGAAAACAACAAAGAGAGATAAGGGTTGGGGTGAGAGAAAAAAAAAGATAAAATTAGTACCATCATATGTGACATACAATGCATTAAAACAATTATATAACTCTTTTATCTTAAGCTTTACATTTATGTATACCTCCTAGCAGATACATACTAGACTACAGATTGCTGTTGATATAGAGTTTTTTTAATTTAATGTAAATATTATTGAATAAATGACAGTATTGTATAGTTGTGATATTTGAACCCACAACTTCTGACTAAAGTCTAATATTGGACTCTTGCAATTGGTGTGTGCTACAGACTGATGCATGCATACTTGCTTTTACAGTTGGGATATACATGCTGAATTTGATATAACTGTATAAATTTCAAATTCAGCATGTATATCCATGCTGAAAGTGATATAACTGTATAAATATAAAAAAAAGCTATATATAACTTTTAATGCTACACTATCACTTCTGCTGCATACATGCCACTTGCTTCCCTTAGTCTTACCAATCTAGCCTCATGGGCCTCGACATTGAACTCCTGATCTCTGGCAGCTGGGGAAAAACAGAAAAGAACAAATGAGCATTATGCATACCAGTCATGCCTATATTAAGGTTTCTAAGTCTTACAAGTATTCTCTTTACTTGAAACTTACACAGCTGTGGGATGTCTGCAGTCCTAAATTCCTCTAACCGATGTTCTAGATTCTCCCTCTTTCTCCTCTGTAGATCATTAAAATGATGCCTACATTGCTCTCCAGTACACGAAATACCAGTGGCACTGGATACAGCCTGGGCTAAACTATTCCACACTTCAGACATGTACTGCAGAAGCTTTTGGCTGTGGTGCTTTACCAGGAGTCTAGTAAATATCCTGGACTCCTGCACACTCCACCTCTGGCACCTCCCCCACGAACACTAGCCATGTCTACCAGCAGACCTAGAGCAATGGAGACTGATGTTTTTCCACCAGTTCCAGTTATTATGTTTACTGGGAGTGCGTACATCTGAGGAATGTGTTTGCGTAATGGTAAGGCGAGAGCAGCAGTGCCAAGCAGTGAGGAATTAAATCAATGTAAATTGGAAGGTTAATCTGACACTTGGCCTTAGTTTGAGAGTTGTCTACTGATGTAGCCTGGAAATATATATTGGAAATTGGAAGGTAACTGTTAGATGAGTTAGAGTTGCAGACATGCAGTGGGTGCATAAATGTAATGACCTGATGCAATTGTTTTTACCTTTATACACTGAGAACATTTATTTTTACACTGTGGGCTACACCTAGTCAACTAGTCATTCCTGAGCCCTCACATATTGGATGGGTGGAGGGCAAGGCCATTGATTAGGGAAGTGTGGTTACTGTGGCTTCAGTGCCTGTTGACTCTGGCCATAGCCAAAGTGTGGGTGAGGTACCATGCAAGAGGGTTGTTAGGGATCCTCAGAGGAGGCCTGCTGTCCCTCCTCCACCTGATCCAAGTATCTCATCCTGTGCCACTCAAAGTATGTTTAGGGCTACCATGAAGGCACAGGCACGTTCCCATAGGTGCTCCTGACAAATCTTCAGGGTTGTAGATGTGGCAGAGGCTGACATGTGTGACTGTCTCCACCATGTTGCTGATTCAGTGGATCATATGAATGACACGCTGGAACCAGGGGTGTCTGTGATGGAATTAGGAGTGTCTGTCATGCAAAAAGCATTGTCTGTGATGGAATGTCTGCTGGGAGGGGAACAGCATCCTCATGGGCATAGGTCAACCATACAATCTGCTGTTAGCCAATGTGGCCATGACCGATCACACTCCCATAGTGGCAGATGTGGCAGGCAATGAGGTAGTGGTCCTGGGCATCCCAATGAAGTGAGCTCATCCAGCAGACATCAGTCACATTCAGGTAGCAGCAGTGCATCTGACTGTGGGCATGGACATGCCAGTGCAACTCCTCGCAGAGTCAGTTTTCATGGTCAGGGATGACAACGATGAACTGCCACCTCTACCATGCACATCTCACACCTGTCTGACATACCAAGAAGTAGAGCTAGCACAGAGCTTGGCTGTGTTCATGCAGACACTCACACACCAACTTCACCTGGAGGACCCCTACAGATACACACACACACACACACAACAGTTACATAGTTCAGCCGTGAAGCTTAAAACTCATTTTGTCTCACGGTCCATTTAGTAGTTTATCCAGATGTCTACCTGCTTCTCTTTCTTACTCACAGACACACACATTCACTGACCTTTTGTGTCAGCAGAGGCTTCCTGCCCCCCCCCCCCAACACGCTGTGCAAGTGATGAAAACTGTGTTATATTCCTGTTTTCTGTTTTTTGGATTCAGAGATACATAAGCTTTGTGTCTGATGTTGAGGGTTCATAGGTGACTTAGTACTTAGTATATCTGCATTTGTGGTGTTGAACTTGTAATTGTACTTTTGACTTATATTGGCTTTAGAAAGTTACAGTTGTTAGCATCAAAATTTCACAACTTTATTGTGAACGATCTTGTGAGGGTTGTGAAGTCTGAAACTGCAATGCGTATCATTACTTTCTAACTCCTGTCTTTAATGATTTCCAAGTACAAACATATGTTGCTAAATTGAGTGCATGCAGTGATCATCAATAGTTTTGAGAAGTATGACTGGGTGAATCTTTCATACCTGTCAAATAAGGCCCTGCTGTCCCATATTAAGGTCATTTCTGTACAAATCTCCCACATTTTACTTGCTTACAGTACCAAGTAATGAAATACAAGGATATGCCACTCAATCATATTATTACACATACTTCTCAACCTCTAAGAGCAAGAAATATGGACAAAGCCATAAATAATGGGGGGCAAAGGCCAAAAATAGGGACACTTTTTAAATATTGCTCTTACAAACTTAGAATGTTGATAGAATAACATATTTTGCATTACCATGAATTTTCTGAAGGGTATGAAGTCTGTAACTGAAATGTCTGCCATTATTTTCTGACTACAGCCCTCAGTGATTGGCCAGAAAAACCACAATTTTATGAGAAACAGACCAAAAATATGACACAAAAACGTGGACATTCTGCAAAAATCTGTACATTTGAGAGGTATGTACACAATACAGTCCAAGTTCAAAACTTACCTTGTAAATGCAGCAGTTGCCATGGTTTTAGTTTAGGGCTGACTGTCTGATGCAAGCAATACATAGCTAACACATGAGGAGGTAAAGGTTGTGAGAGTAGCCTGGCATCAGTGTTAGTATATGTATGTGCACAGGAGGAAAGTTTTAGGCCCTTAGGTGGTGAATGAGTGTGCTATGTGTTGTCTCATAGTCAATGCAAGGGAATATTGAGCACCCCTACATCTGCCTACATCCACAGCAGCTGCTGTTTCCCCCTCTGACTCCTTACCTGCGTGTGGCTGTGGTGACTTTGTCACTGGTGGTGGGATGTGTGCTCTTTCCCCTTGCTGATCCCTCTGAAGTAGTTTTCTTGGGATGATGTTGTGTAGCATGGCACATAGTGTGAATATTTCAGTAGATCTTTATGGATTGTACTGCAAGACTCCCCAGATGTATCTAGCACTGGAACTGTGACTGCAACAGCCCAAACACATGATCTATGATATTTCTGGTTTCAGCGTGTGCCTCATTATGGCATTCTTCTGCAGGTTTGTGTGCATTTTTGATGGATATCATCAGCCACGGTTTCAGTGCATAACCTGCATCCCCCAGTAAATGACCCAGAGAGATATCCACCCCAGCGAACATCTGATACAGTTGGGAGGTGTGCCAGATATGTGAGTTGTGGTATTTGCCTGGGCTGCCAGCACACACATTCAGGATGATTCCCTTGGCATAACACACAACTTGGCAGTCAACAGAGTGGAAGCCCTTTCTGTTTATGTAGAACCTACCCTGTTCCCTGGATGGTGCCTTAATTCTATATGTGTGCAATCTATGGCACCCAGTACTTCAGGGTAGTGTCCTACAGGGTAGAACTCCTGCATATTTCTGACCCTCTCCTCATGAGTACGGGGAAAATGCACATGGTCACTAGCATGTTGGAGCATAACATTTAGGAATTGATGGAAGATTCTGGATGTTGATGTCTGTGTCACCCCCAGCATGTCCCCTGTTGGTCTCTGAAAGGTACCTGTAGCTAAGATTCTAAGTGCTACACATACCTTTGTCTCTACTGGGATGGGTTCCCCTTGGTTGGCCCTGGCTCTGAGCTGAGGATGACAGAGGTTGCAGAGTTCCTGCAGTGTGTCCCTATTCACCCTGTAGCATACAATTTCCACATCATGTAGGTTGTGATACGTTAAATGGGGCCTGAAAACCATTTTCCTTCTTAGCCTAGGTCCATTGGCAGGAGCAGCAGCACAGACTTTAGCCTGTTGCACATACAGATGAATTAAAGCAGCAGCAGCCCCTAACATTCTTTCCATGTAGACCCCTTTCCTTGGTTGTATTCCAATAGGTTTTGGAATACGCAGGGAAAACCAGCCTTGAGTCTACATAGTTCCTTTATATCTTGTTGAATAGCTCCTCAGTGTTGGATTGGTCAATTAGCATACAGTTCAGCTGCTTATATTGTAATTAGCATGTCACCATGTTTATCTTGTTTGTGTGGTTGTACATGCATCTACACGGTGCTTATTGAATCTAAAACACTGTGCTACCATGTTAGTTTTATTGAATTTGGCTGAAAATTTTACAAGGGGGGCTTTGCTTTCACATCATTTGGTATGGGGCTCTACTCCCACACTACCCTACTTACTAATTCCACAATTACAGAGCCAAAGTCAAAGGCAAATACCCCAAACTTCACCAGAATACACAAAAGTCAACTATAGCATATTTCAATGCTGTATAGTGTTGACAGGTAGTGACACCTCTTATATATATAAATTTACACACACACACACACACATATATATATATATATATATATATATATATATATATATATATATATATATTTAAGATTCTAGTATATGGTACATAGAATATTTTCTACTGTAGGTTTAAGGAATGAGTTTCATGAGTAGGGAAACTAAGAGTCATGTATGGAGTTCTGTTGTCATATATTACAATCAACAAATCTGTATAGTCAAAAACTAAATAACAAAGGGAGGAAAAAAGTAAACATAATCTCAACATATATTATAAAAGGTAATAGCCTAATGTGTACATTTACATTTCATAGGTTGGTCAAGTTGTCAATCTGCTTTATAACAAGACTAGATCTCTGTCTTGATTAATGTCCAATCCAGCAGTAATAATCCAGGTGATGTCATCATAGAGGCATTACTGTATTATAAGGTGGGCTGTACCTAGATATGTGGGATGCATTTCTTTCAAGCAGAGAGAGGAGCACTGGGAGGATATAAAACAGGGATCCCCATAAAGTCACCAGCTAATAAGATGTCTACTAGAACCCAACTTTGATTCAACCTGGTCCAAGTACTGAAACTAGTGCCACTATGTATTTAAATATTTCTATTTGCCCTTGCCTATAAGGAATTTATCTTCATTCTTAGATAATTCTGTAAAAAGACCCTTCAAGGTGATAACCTTCTTAGCTATTAGCAGTAAGAGAAGTGCTAACTGAACATTGTAATCTATTCTTTGGTCATCCTCTTTAGCCTGCAAAAGAAAGATTTTGCATCTTGGGGCTCAACAATGTGGTTTATGCAAGGGTCTGTGTAACTTGTGGCAATTTCTATATTGGTAAAACTACAGGAAAACTTTCAAGCCGTATTAAGGAGCACTGTGCAGCTATGCGTAATGTTGACAATAGAAATGCTTTATGTAAACGTAGATTGTCTTGCCTAGGCGTTTTACAATTTAAATTCTTAGTGCTAGAACAGATAGACTTGTTCTGTGGTGACATGGACACTTTACTAGAGGTGCATGAATTAAAGTGGCAGTTGCTACTTAATGCAGATTCCCAGCCAGGGTTAAATGAGTCTCTTAACATTACGTGAACTTTAAGATGGCTAACATAACCTGTTAGCCATTACCTACTGCTTTAGTTTACGTCTGAATTTTTCAGTACATACACCTTACTAGTTCAGGGATTTTTATTACCTTAACACTACCATGACTCATTCATAGTTTGCTACAGTTACATTTAAATTCAGGAATTCTTTGGTTTTCATTGGCAGATTGCATGGAGCTGTAAATACTGTTTATTAAACCGTACACCTGTTTTTGAATCATTACAATTATTTTCTGATGAATTTCTTGTCACTAATAAAGAACGAAAGTGCTAAACACCAGCTCTGTTTTTGTCATTTTCCTTCTTGCATGGTTTTAGAAGTTTTTTTTTCTATATTTAAGTTTTTCATCTTCTAAACTGGACCAGTTTTTTATTTTGTTTAGTTTCTAATACAAGATTGGGGAGACTGTGTGCTAATATACACTAAAACTCAAAAGTTGAAGCACACTCACAGAGCACAAGTCATGAAGTAAAACAAACGGCCACTTTATTTCAGACTCAAAAGCATATGCTTTTGAGTCTGGAATAAAGTGGCCGTTTGTTTTACATCGTGACTTGTGCTCTGTGAGTGTGCTTCAACTTTTGTGTTTTAGTTTATAATATTTGACAACTTACCACAGAGATTAACAAATCTTGGACATCCCTCTTATACACTTCTAGCTGAACACAGTCTCAAAAGATAAGCAACTCATCATCCATGGCGAGCCAGGGTATGACGGTATTAATGCAGGCACCTCCAAATTAATGTACTAAATCTGCAGGATTTTCTTGCACATCTTGGCATAAAGCAATCCTCTCCCAGTTCTGTTTAGGCAGCTGTATATTTAACAAACTGGCCCACTGGATCTTTAAGGAAATATGACTGGGGGGGTTTAAATTCTCCAAACACTCTACAGGTTCACCTTATTAACCTTCTATCAGTAATCTGAGCCTCTCTAGTCAGCATCAACCAACCTACTAGCCACGGCTGGACAGTCTCCGCCACTGTTATGGTTGTCATTTGGTTTGCTTATTCCAGTAGGGCTAGACCCTCTTTAGCCTCATTCTCTGTAAGATCATATTATAGATCAATGTCAGCTCATTAAACAAAGTACTTTTTGTTCAAAGCTGATGCCAGTATTGCAGCTTGTTAAGTTTCCTCACCTGACATGAGAAAATATTTTGACTGTGCATTTCACTCTGTGTAGATCCTATTGGAATCAATACTAAGCAACATTTCTTATGTACTTTATTATACTTGAGGTATTCCTTCCAAATCCCGAATTACAAAATTATTTAAGGCTTTGGTAACAGACCTGCCATTTTCATCCATACATTTGAGCCTGAACAGATGTATTTCAGTGAGAGAAGAAAGATTTGAAAACCCCATCCTGTCTAATATTTCATATGGGTAATCCCAGTTGACTCTATCAAATTAGGACCAAAATCAGACTGTAAGACTATCACAGTTCTGGATCCTTGCCAGTCTTATATATTACTGATATAATAGCTTGTTTCCAGTTAGGGGGAACTTTTCCTTGCACCAAAATTTTGATCAACTTTGCCAGCCAGACAGGTATGTAAGAGATTGTCACCTTTGAAAATCCAAACATCAACAGGGATACCATCAGAGCCAGGGAAATTTATGTTTACCAAATCCTTCAGAACTTCTCTCAACTCCTCAGTCAGTATTGGCTTCATTAAATTTTCAACTTGGTTTTCTGGGAGTCTAGGGAGATCCACCCAATCTAAAAAAATTCTAATCTGCTTTTCCCTGCCTTTGTCTTCCAATCCTGTATGACATAAACTTTCATAATAACTTCGAAACTGTTTGAGTATTTCCTTAAGGGACCTCACTAGTTGTCCTGCTGAGTCACACCTTATGGCGGGAACCTTCCTCTCTACCTTTTGTTGTCATAATCTAAGTGCTAAAACTCTTTGAATCCTATGACTCCTGTGGAAAAAAAAAACAGATCACGTAAAACTATCTTTTGAAATTGAATTCTGGCATAAAAGTAATTATCAGTCTCATACTTGGCCTGACAGTATTCAGCAGAGTTGTGTCAAATAGAACCAAGACAAGCTTGTTGGAAATTCCTCAGGGTACTGGCTTCTGCCAAAACCTTCTCTCTTGACAGCCATCTCCTAAAACTTGTATGTTTGCATATTTGGTAGTAAACTAGTCCTTTAACTTATTCCATCATTCCAGAATATAAGTACTTAGAGAATAGGATTACTGTACATCAGTACCCTGACTGGAGAACGAGCGTTCTCCAGCTGGGTAGTAATGTACAAGTAATGTCTGCTGAAAAACATGTCCACCGCTTCAAGGCAGCATGTCAAGCCGCCGTGGAGCTCGGACTGAGGAAATGGAATGGCTGCCATTATTTTACATTCACTAAGCAGTGCTTCTGCTGTTTAGTGAGTGTAAAATATATAAAAAAAATTAAAGAAAAAACAAAAGTGTGTGTTTGTCTGTGTGCATTTGAGTGATTGCGAGAACGATTACTTTACAGTCGCTAAGCAGCGCTTTTGCTGTTTAGCAAGTGTAACATAAGAAAAAAGTGTGTGTATGTGTGCTTCTGTTTCTGTGTCTGTGTTTATGTTTCTGTGTGTGTGTGTGAATATGTGCATGAAAGCAAGGTGTGTGTGAGTGAGAGCGTGAAGAGTGAGAGTGATCCAACACTGGCAGCACTCAAGAGGTTTACGTGTATGTACCTCTCCTCTCTTTGCTAAATGTTTAAAACCTAAAGGGGAAGCAAAGCCTCAAAACAGAAGCATATTCATGTTTAAAAAAAAAATCACAAAATGGCTGCAATTTGGCTTGTGTAAGCATGCATTTTCTGAAGGGCAAGGGTGTGTGAGAGGGTGGTGTCTGTGTTCTAGAGGGAGAGACAGTGCTGGCAGCAGCAAATAAGAAGTCTGTGTACCTCTCCACCTTTTATCTCAAGAAATGTGGATAAACCCTGAAATAAAGGGGGAACAAAGACTTCAAAATAGGAACAGCTTTTAAATAAATAAATAAATCAATAAGTTAAATAACAGGATTTGTGTTAACATGAATTTTCTGAGGGAAATAAAGTCTGAAAGTCAAATGTATGTCATTATTTAGTGACTTCAATTCTCAAATGAGTGGCAAGAAACCATGTTAGCAGCAAGGGGCGAAAAAGAAAGCAAGTATCTAGATGTATTTGTTTAAATGATATATTTTGGATGTAAAATGCTTCCTCTAACACCATTTACATATATACTACATCAGCTTAGAAACATTAAGCAAAGGAACTATTTTACATCTAAAATATATAAAAAATAATATAGTAATAAAAGAAATATATATAAGTAAGTAAAATGCAAAAGTTTGTACAGACAGCCCACTCTCTAAGCACAATAATGCCCTCCAGGGTGTGTGTTAATGTGCAAATAATGCCCTTCCAGGGGTGTAGAGGCCCTCCGCCGGGTAAGCATTAATTACACATTAACACATACAAGATGAGATTACTTGTAAATCCATACCTTGCAATTTCTGATGCACTTTTGGGTTAGACGTGCTTCTTGTAGTACAACCAGACCAACTTTATATTCTTTCAACAGGGCTAAAACCCTGCTCCTTTTTACTAGAGTAAATGGACTTACAAAATAACATCATATTCTAAAACAACATATCCCACCCATACTCTGTTACAGTAAACCAAAAACTAAGAAAAAGTCCATCAGAACTATTTACAAGTATTATTTCATTTCCCAGGCAGAGGACTGAATCCTAAATTTAGGCACTCTAGAAAAATAAGAAAAAAATAAGGTTAACAAATATTAATCATCAATTAGGCAATCTCTGTCTGCCCCTCATCCTAGCAATAAAGAATAGCCGACAGGACTTGCACAATATATGAGCCTAGATTCTCTGTGACTCTAACATACAGTATAGCTTCCACCAAGCTAGTATTAATGCAAGTGAAATGACTTGGTAATCATTCTCTATCCACAAGATTTATCATTTGCATCAACTGTTAGTTATTAAACAGCCCAATTCAGTAATATGTTACATTACAGAGTACAAATCATGGTAATAAATGAGTTAATGTTAATATGAAGTATATAACTGTGTACTAATTTGCAGTCGGAAAATGCTTTCAAAACTGTTTACAGAAAAAAGAGAAAAAGCATTAAAGAGAACAGAATATGTCTTCCTTATGCACAACATCCAATAGTACCAAACTGTTCCACCACAAGTGAAACATTTGCCTTGCAAAGTACTCATTAAAAAATAAAAGTAAAG
The DNA here is from genome assembly GCF_019279795.1 of Protopterus annectens. Lineage (NCBI taxonomy): Eukaryota > Metazoa > Chordata > Ceratodontiformes > Protopteridae > Protopterus > Protopterus annectens. The sequence goes on along the minus strand of NC_056740.1, from coordinate 261,317,575 downwards.
GAAAAAAATGAAACACCTTCCAATACAAATTTGGAAGGTTTACTGTCAGTAATACTCCTTTAACCAAGAATCAGTAGTCATCATCATTATCAACCCCCTCCTTTCCATTTTTTATATGGGGTTGGGATGTTATGTTAACTATTGCCATCTCTCTCTTGATTCAATGCCAGACCCCTGCCTTCTTTCACAGTCATGCCTGACCATCGCATATCTTCTCTCACACACTCCATCCACCTCTTTGCTGGACGCCCTCTTTTCCTCTTACCTTCTTTCTGTCTATACCAAATCTTGTTCATCAGATTGTTTTCTGCTCTTCTGCACATGTGCCTGAACAACCATAATCTCTTCTCTTTGATCTTTTCTGCAACTAGAGCTACTTTGGCTTCTGCTCTTATGTCCTCATTTCTTCATCTGTCCTACAGTGTGCATCCTATCACCCTTATCAGGCACTTCATAGGTTCATAGGTAGGTACTAGGCTATCGGCCCAAGGGCCTAAGTAAGCCTAGCCAACAAGGTTCCCTGGCTTTTGCCACTCAATAAAGTTATTTTCCTGTGCCCCTGTTGAGCAGAGCTACAGAAGTGATCCCGGGGTGGGGGTGGGGGGGACTTCCTATTTCCCATCCACTCATCAAGATTTTTCTTGAAGAGTGGTAATGAGGAACTCTGCTTGACATACATGGGCAGCTTGTTCCACAGTATGGGAAGTCACTGGGACAGGAATCTATCCCTCCAGCATGTTCTGTTTATTGTGGTGACAAGGTTTAGGTCCCTAGACCATGTAGCTCAGAGGGATTGGGATTTCTTTAGGTATAGCATGTCCAGCAGCTCTGGGTTGGACATGTATGTTAGGCAGAGATCACCTCGGAGTAGGTGGCATGCTATGGAGTAAAGCTAGAGTTTTTTGAGACAGTCAGCAAAGGGCATCTGTTTGAGGCTTGTAATCCTCTTGGTGAGGTACTTCTGCAGCCTTTTCAGCTGTTGTAGATGTCTTGTGAGGTACACTCAAAAGGGGCATTGTACTCTATAATGGGTCTAGTGAGGGATGAGTAGAGGGGAACAATGACCTCTTTTTTCCTGGATGAGAACACATTTGTGATGAGGTGTGCCATGTAGAAGGATTTCCTGACTACTGTGGTGATGTGATTATCAAAGGGGAGACTACTGTCCACCTGGGTCCCAAGGTCTCTTATCACATATTCGGCATTACGTAGACTGACACTTATGTGGTAGTTCATGGGTACAGAGTTTTTACCAAAGGGGATGACAATGCACTTTTTGGCATTGAGCTTGAGGCCATGGCTCTAACACCAGGCATCTATCTCAGTGATGCCCTTCTGTAGGATGTCCACATCGCTTGGGGACTCAACTATGGATTCTAGTTTGCAATCATCTGCAAACTTTGTTATCCAGAGACCTTCTGTGTTAGCCTGCACTTCAGAGAAGTAGATACCAAATAGGAGAGGACCCAGGACTGAACCCTGTTTTACTCCACTTGTCACTGGTTTGAAGTCAGATTTGGACTCTGCAACTTTTACAGTGTGGGTTCTGTCAGTGAGCCAGTTGGCAACCCATCTTGTGATGTAGGGATTTATACCTAATTTAGTGAGTTTATCTATAATTCCAGAATGGGGGTTGGTGTCCAAAGCCTTGGCGAGGTCAAGATAGGCTGTGTGAACCACCTTACCCTCGTCTACGGCTTTGGTGACTGCCTCAAAGAAGTTGATCTGGTTCAGGAGGCATGATCTGCCTTTCACAAACCCGAATTGGGTGGGGTCCAGAGTTTGGAGGTTACCAATGTCTTTGTTTATAAGTTCCATGATGATATGTTCCATGGCCTTACAGACCAGGCTCATCAGGCTAATAGGGCGATAGATCCCAGGGTCTGTGGTGGCTCCCCCTTTGTGGAGTGGGATAACTATTGCTGTCCACCATTTAGTGGACACAAAGCCTGATGTGAGGCTATGACTGAACATGGTGCTTAGATGGGGAGCCAGTTCATTCTGAAGTTTGTGTAAAACGCAGCCTGGGATGTTGTCTGGTCCAATGGATGCTGTATTCTTGGCTTTAGAGAGTGCAGTTTTTACCTGTATAGTTGTGATTACAGGGACTCTGCATTCTTCTGGTATAGATATGGGCCATTTAGGGGGTGAGACAGGGGTAAAGTTAGCACTGAACCTATCTGCCAGGATGTTGGCAATATCAGTTGGTTCTGCAATTTTCATGCCATTGTGCTGTAACTCAGAGCAGATCTGGGTGTTGCCATTGAGATTCTTGACATAGCTATTGAATGCTTTGTGGTTGCCTTTAGAATCAGTGGTGATATTGTTTTCGTAGCTAGCTTTGGAGGATTTTATGAGGGATCTCAGCTTCTTACTGATGCTGACTAGGGAGTTCCTCCACTCATGGGATTTTACTCTCTTTTGCAACAGTTTCTTCCTTCCGTTGTAGAGTTCATTCATGGCAGGGGACCACCAGATTGGCTTCCATTTTTTTGGAGGATAGCATCTTGGTTCTGTTTGGAATAGCATGATCCATGCACTCATGTAAGTGCTTATAGAGTGCATTTGTGCAGGATTCAGCAGTCGTAACTGTATAGTCCTACTGCATGGGTGTTATGAGGTTTGCCACTTCTGTCTTAAGAAGCATGAAGTTGGCTTTGGAGAATTTTTTTACAGTGGTTTCCTTAATGGGGGGGTGGGGGCGGGATGTGGATATATAGGGTGATTAGCTTATGGTCGAATCTGACCAATGAGGACTTGACTTCAAGTGTGGAACACTGGTCACTCATGTTGGCAATGACTAGGTCTAGGATATTGTTGCCCTGGTGGAGGTATGAATAAGTTGATCCAGGGCATTGGAATTTATGAATTCCAGAAAGTGTTGAGTGAAGGAGTTGGTACATGTGTAATTTTCCCAGTTAATGCGGGGGTAGTTGAAATCGCCCATTAATAGGGTGTTTGGTTGAGCCCTAATATTTTGCAGTATATCAAGAAAAGAGGAGCAGGAATCCTGGGGCATGCTGGGGGATCTGTAGCAACCTGCAATTTGGATTGCAGTTTTGCCCAGAGTTAGTTGCACTTGGATAATCTCGGATGCATTATGCTGAGCAACTAGCCTGGAGATGTGGATATCTTTAATGAATATGGACACACCTCCTCCTTTAGTGTTCTGGTCCAGGTTAGATGGCCGAAAGGTGTGGTATGAGTTATAGCCCGGTAATGCAAAGGTGCTCTCTGGAGCCTTGAACCAGGTCTCAGTCACTGCACAGATATTAATGTTCTCTATTTTAAGGAGTGCCTCGAGTGACTGCATTTTGAGGTTTAGACATCTAGCATTGAGTAGAATTACCCTAAGTTTTTGCTTGCCTGTACCTGTTACAGTGGTGAATTTGTCATTTGAACCTTGCCTAAAAAAAGGCACAATTGGGGGGGGGGGACAAGAGCCTTACCCAGTATCCAAAATCCCAGGGGTGACAGGTGCAGGCCATCTCTGGTAAACCATTGTGTCTGTCAACCATGTCATCCCAGGCAGACAGATACTGAATCCCCTTAAATGACACCAGAAGCTTAGCCAATTGTTGAAGTCAATCATTTTGTCCTTGACTGCAGTATTATTCTGGGCGATGGCAGGATGCTGCTCAGGGCTAGGGTCATACCTGCCTGAGCTACAAGATTGGAGAGCTCTTCCATGTCTCTTTTCATGTAGTCCAGGGAGGTATGTCTCAGGTCATTCACACCAACATGGACAATGACAGAGTCATATTTGTACTTGTTGTGGAGTGACCTGAGTGCATGAGTTATGTGGCAGATCCTGGCACCCAACAGGCAGCTGACAGTAACCTTCTCCTTGTTTAGCCTGGTGAGTGGGACATCAGTGTGCCTGACTATACAGTCACCTATTACTAGTGTGCTGGGTACATTGTTTTGCCTTATGGGCTATGGTTGAGTGGCACACTGAGTATGTGGGCTATGTATCATTTGGGTTGTGTTGGTGGGTGGAGGTTGCTTGCATTTCTGCTTTGGATGTCTCTGTTGCTTGGGCAAGTTATTATTGAGCGCCTCTGTGAATGTTTTTGTGTTTCTGTGTGTGGATTTTGGTGGTGTAGGTTTAGTGGGACTATGTGATGAGTGTGGTGTGGTGCAAGTGATCACCTTCTCCTCTTGACTATCAAGTTCAGTCTTGGTTGGAGAGAGCTTTGTCTCCAGTTTGGCTAGGTAACTGCATCTGTCACAGGTTGTAGTGCTGGGTGGTAGGAGGAGAGGGTTCTCTGTGTACATGATGCAATTGCTACATTGCCCCAAGATGCCCAGATTCATCAGGTAGACAGGAGAGAACATCGGGAGCTGACCCTTGCACATGCCTGAATAAAAAAATATTTTCCTCTAGGCAAGTGAGGAAAGTAAATACAGGAGCTGTTTTTCCTCTAGGCAAGTGAGGAAAATAAGTACTAAAACTGTTTTCCTCTAGGTAATGAGGAAGGTTGAGTGATGTAGTAATTTGTAGCTTACTTAGTGCTTACAAGTTCTGAGCAAGTGCTGAGCACGAGGAAGCAAATTCAAGTCCAAGAACTAAGAAACTGGCTAGTTCTAAGGAGAAAAACTGAACAGCAGACTTTATGGCACTGGGAATAGTTTAACCCTAGCTAAGCGGTGCTGCGCAATGCACAAACTCACGCAAACCTGCACAAACACAGGTTTTTAACTCAGAAAGTTGAAAGGGATAGAAATCAGCCCAAAACAGCCCATAAGGTCCAATTTCAGAGCTGGAAACCACTCCTCTTGTGAAAGATAGACTGCTCAGTGCTTACCACTCTCACTGATAAGTGGAAAGACTTCCCACTACCACAACAAGGTCTGGACAACTCAGAAACACAAACTAATGTCCTGAAACCAGCAAATCTGGGATCCAGACTAATTCTAGTGTAGGAAAAGGTGGGAAATGAGCAAAACAGATAGTATTTTTTTGAGAAATTAAGCAGAAAAAAGCAATTTTAACAGTAATTATGCACAGAAAAGGTGGTCACACTTGAGTCTGACGCCTACAGTAGTAAATGCAGTTTAAATTATTAACTTTAAGCTGAAAATCAAAGTGCACACACAGTAAAATGATTTAACAGTAAAATGCAGCAGAAATATCAACAGACCCACAGTATAAATGGCTTTTAAAGTGCGATAAGCAAAAACAGTCAAGAAAAAGACAAAAAGATACTTAGATCAGCAAAAAATCTCTCCTTTTTGTTTCTGGTGCTGTAGTAGTCTGCAGGATGCCCAAACAGATTCCGCCGAGCTAAAACAAGTGCAAACTCATGCAAACACTTGTTATTAATTCAGAAAGTTGAAAGGGATAGAAATCATCCCAAAACGGCCTATAAGATTTAATTTCAGAGCTGGAAACCACTCATCTTGCGACAGATAGGCTGCTCAATGCTTACCACTCTCACTGATAAGCAGAAAGACTTCCCACTACCACAACAGAGTCTGGACAACTTGGAAACACAAACTGAAGTCCTGAAATCAGCAAATCTGGGATCTGGACTGTTCTAGTATAGAAAAGGTGGGAAATGAGCAAAACAGATAATATTTTTTTTGAGAAATTAAGCAGAAAAAAGCAATTTAACAGTAATTATGCACAGAAAATGGGGTCACACTTGAGTGTGACACCTACAGTAGTAAATTAAGTTTAAATTATTAACTTTAAGCTGAAAGTCAAAGTGCACACACATTAAAACGATCCAACAGTAAAATGCATCAGAAATATCAACAGAACCACAGTATAAATGGCTTTTAAATTGCAATAAGCAAAAATAGTCGAGAAAAAGCCAAATATATACTTAGATCAGCAAAAAGTCTCTCCTTCTCATTTCTGATGCTATAGTAGTCTGCAGGACACCCAAACAGGATCCACCGAGCTAAAATAAGCCATTTACATCACCACTAGATTTCTCATCTGCTCTGCATTTACTGCCCAGTACTGGTCACACCACTGTTTTGTACACCTTACTTTTTAGCTTCTTTGGCATTCTTCTATCATACACTACACCTGACATTTTATGCTAGTTGGCTGCAGCCCCACTGATTCTGGCTTTGACCTCGTCCTTCAGAATTCCTTCCTCCTCAACCACTCCTCCCAGATACTTGAAGCTGTTAGCCTGTTCCACTATCTTACCTTGTATCTCTGTTTTCAGCTTGCTTCTTTTGATTTCCCCAATTTGCTGCCATTACCACTATCTTTTCTGTACTTGGTTTCATCCCATGTGCCTATAGTTTCACATTCCATTCCACTATCCTTTGTCATCTGTATACACCAACTTTGTTGATCTGTCCTCTCTGACTTGTTTGCTAATTTAGTCCATGATGCTATGACCAGCAGTGGGCTATGAGCTGTACCCTGCTACACACCTAATCCCACTGAGAACACCTCTGTGAGATACAACATTCTTCGTACTTGAGTCACTGGATCCTTATACCTAGCCTGCAATAATTCTACCAAATGTTTCTGGGAGTTCAGACCACCACAGTACTGCCCAAATCAGCTTTCTGTGACCTTTTTATAAGCTTTCTCCAAGTCTAGGAATGCCCAGTTGGACTCTTTCCTCATCTCTAATTCTTCTCAGCTATCTGTCTCACTGCAAATATTTGGTCAGTTTTGCTGAATCCTGATCTGAATCCGAACTGCATATCTCCCATCTTACTTTCTACTACTCTGTACATCCATTTATCAATCACAATCTCCAGCACTTTCAGGCATTAAGACAGGAGTTTGATACCTGCCCACAGTTGTGGATGTCCCCTTTGTTCTTCTACACTGGTACAAGTATGCTTGTTCTCCAGTCATCTGGGATACACCTTTCTCTCCATACTGCTGTGAGTACTCTCAGGAGCCATTTCTCCCCATCTCACTCAGCATCTTTATCATATCTGCAGTGACCTCATCTGAGCCTGCAGCTTTCCCTGTCATTTTCCTTAGTGCTGTTCTTACTTCTTCTAAGGTGGGCTCCTCTTCTTCTCTCATTGTAGGCCGTGTCTGGGGCAGTACAGCTTCTATGGAGTTTTCTTCATTTGGAAACTGCTGGAAGTATTCCTTCCATCTTCCTTTGATGTCCTGTGGACTGGTGAGCAAGTTGTTGCTGGCATCCCTTATGAAGGATGTCTTACTATCTTCTTTATCTTTCTATCATTGTCTTGCGACCTGATATAGTTTCTTTGTGCCACCTACTGAGTCACTTTCCAGAAGTTGGTAGAGTGTCTCTGATGGTCTGTTCTTTGTTATTGCAACTTCTTTCTTAGCTTCTTTGTTAGCCAACCAGTATTCTTCCTAACCTGGTCCATCTTTTCTATCTACCACTTTTTCCTGAACTCCTTCTTTCTTTTGATGATTTCCTGGACTTCTCCATTCCACCACCAGCTTTCCTTATGTACCTTAATTCCATACCTGGCTCGGCCACATATCTATTCTGTAGTTCTCACATACATGCTGTTTTGAGACACTGCCATTCTTCTTCAATCCCACCTATTTCCTCCTCTTCTTGGAGTGCTAGAGTCCCCAGTAATTCATTTAACTGTTGTGCTTTCTCTCCAGTCAAATTCTAGGTCTTCAGCCTGTTGTGGAAACCAGTGGTTTATGCTGTGGGCTGACTGTTTCACTGGGAATGACTTTGCAATCACTGGTTCTACACCTATGCCCTTTCCTTCCTGGAAGGAAGTCTACCGGAGTTGTATGCTGACCACTCTTGTATGTGATTTTATGACTGTCTCTCTTTCTGAACAATGTGTTGGCTACCATCAAGCCATTTGCCAGACAGAAGTCTAGAATGGTCTGCATTGTAACATGTGGACCTAGGCAGTTCTCATGTCCTATTCTGTCTATCCCAATATATGCATTCAAGTCACCCATTATCAACACCAATTCACGTTGTCCTGCTTTATCTAGTAGGTCCTGCAAATGCTGTATGAATGCACTGTTTTGCCTACTATCACAACCATGCTGTGGGGCATAGCCTGAGATGATGAACACTGCTCTATAATTAGGCTGGAGTCTAACTGCCATGAGTCTGTTACTAACTCGGATGATATCTCTCACTACCTTCTGAAGCCTCTGTCTCACCATAACTCCCACACTATTTCTAGCCTGTTCTCCTCCTAAGTAGTAGACTCTGGATCTCTGGCCAAGTGTCTTTGCTGCAACGTGCTTCCATCTTGCCTCTTGGATACAGAGGATGTCCAACTCCCACAATACCTTCATGTGATCCACTTCCAAGCTGCGCCCTGTCAGTGAACCTACATTGAGTGTAACTATTCTTAGTTCATGTTTGAAAGGATGATTGGTTTTATATCCAGCTTTTGCTCAATAGAGGTATCCCAGACTGGCAAATGGACACTGGCTGGCCAGTAGCTTATTGACTCAGTGCTGCTGGATTTTATGGTGGGCACACATTTTCAATTAGGGGCACATACACCCCTCCCCCTATTAGCATAGGTCATTGGTGTAGGTCAGAATAGAACAGGTCCTGAACCCACTTATCACTGGTAAATACCCATACCCATTATCAACTAGAGCCATAGTTTACACCATCCAGTGGCTTACCATGCCACGGCATGCAGTCTATGATCTGCATTCTCCAATCTTGAGGATACTGCTCACCACAGTAGTGTACCCAAAACGGTTGGTCCGTACAACTCTACATGGTGCCCTATAGGGGAAAGAGTCTGTGCTGCCCACAACTCCATTCATTAGTGAATTTGAGATGGAAACACTCAGCATGTTGTTCGGAGGTGTGACAAACCCCACAGATATACAAGAAGAACATGTAAACTCTAAACAGGTATTGGCTGAAGGTCAGGATCGAACATTGTAACTTGTGGATGGGAGGCAAAGACCTTAACCATTATGCCAACTGGTCTGTCTATGAGTAGTATCAGTAGTCAGTTCTTGAAAAGCCTGTTAGCCGAAAGGAAAAGAAAGAATAAGTTCTCAACTATCACATGGTAACAAATGTCTAAAGATGAAGAGGAAAAAAGTCCAGTTGAAATAACACAGAATCTTCTTAGAAACTGGCAATATATTAAATATGTTCTGGTCACTGATTCAGTACACCACTGCTTGGCACAGCCAGGCTCGGGTTAGTAAATCTGTAGGTTCAGCATAAAACTCAAAATAGTTCAACCGCACTATTTAACTGCCTACTCCTCCTGCTGAATCACAACTCTTTGCTTAAAATTTAAAGCTCTTCTATCTGAGTACAGCAGCAGAAAGTCCTGGGCTCAATTACTCACTTCTGACCGAGTCATTAGCAGAAGAGTGACCTTGATTTCTCCTTGTTTTGCCTGATACTGTTGAAGGCACAGGCTTACTTCTCAGGGATTAGCAAATGTAGATTCTGTGGGGAGTGTAACTTTTAAGAAGGCAGGGTATAGCAGCCTTGATTTGAGCCTTTCAGATGGGCACTCATTGATAATGGGTATAAATTGTCTTTGCCTTTGTCTACTGGCAGATGAATCATTTTATAAAAATACCATTTGCTCTCCCAGCTTCCAGAGCTGCATTAAAATCTGTTATTTTGTGGCATAAATGTCAAATCACACCAATATATGTCTGGACCTCCTCTGTGCTGTTTCTGCCCCCAAGGTAGATGCTCAGTATGCCTTTTCAATACAAATATTACTTTCCAGGTCAATGCACTTGTCCATATGTCTCGCATAAATGACACGCAATCTTGTGTCTCCACTCTCTCAGGATTAATAGGTTCTTAGGTGTTTACTAGGCTAATGACCACAAGGACTTTTTTAAGTCTAGCCATGCATCCCAAATCTCTGACAAGTTCTGGTACCCTTGATAAGTGTAAGAAGGTGCTTGGGAGGTGAAACATTTACAAGCAGGGGCCTGGGAGATGAACCATTTATAGGCTGCCTGTGTCCATTAGAGACATAGGTGCCAAACCACGGATGAACTTCCTGTTCCCCATCCAGTTGTCTAAGTAACACTTGAATTGGGTTAGAGAGGAACTGTGCTTCACATGAATGAGAAGTCTGTTACAGAGAAGGGGCAGTCTCTGGGATACATACCTGTCTGTCCAGCAGGTCCTATTTATATCACAGGCAAGGTTTACATCTTTAGAATGGATAATTCTGGTGCTGTCTGTTTTGCAAATATGCAGGAGGTCCATCAGAGTGGGGTCTAACAATGCATTGTATGCTAGACATAGATCTCCCCTCAGCAGTCTGTAGGAAACAGAATATTTTTACTTGGATATTTTTTTCCTGTGCACCCAATCTTCATCAGTGATCTGCTTTTTACTTGTCAATTTAATTTCTATGTCGTGTTCCACAATCCTGGATTTTAGCCCCTTGTTTTCATACTGGAAATAAGTGGTCATGTCACAGTACTCAGTAAGAGGACTAATAACAATGCTGTCCCAAGCAACATCATTCTCTATGAAGCCATCAAATTTGCAATATACTTTTTGAAGTTCAGACAAAATCAGTTCCATGGATGCTTTTGACATATCATGATGACTTACTGCTTCTGCAGGCTCAAGGATGACTACATAATGGCAAGTGGTTAAGGTGCCAGTTTTTCTGGCCTGGATGACTACTAATTTGGGCAGTGTCCTTTTCTTCATTTGGCTAATCACAGTGCACCTCTACTTGTGCATTTGGCTTATGGGGTCACATTCTCATCAGTTTGTTTTGCTGAGAGTGAAAGTTTTCTCTTTTTCACTTTATTCTTCATTTAGAGATAGACTCACCAGAGAAACATATTTTCAGTGAGGGCACCATACCTAAAATTAAGCAATACAGTATATTTGATGTATCATGCAAAACAAACCTTTGCATTTTCTATTTAATATTTTTTGCTTTTTTTATTTCTAAGTACTATTTCTCCAATAACTTCAATGAGCTACAATAACTGCCCAAGACTACAGCGAACATGCCTTTGAGTGGTTATGAATTTCTCATTAATGTTACCTCTATTCTATCTTTTGAGGTAAATTTTAATATATATTTTTGTAGTGTCAGTTTATTCTTTTATGCATTTTAGCAGTGCATTGAGGGCTGTATTAGAGCATGTTGTCTAATTTAATTTATTTTAGTTTGTTTATAAGGATCTCAAGCTTTTGGCCCTCAGGTCTCAAGTAGCCCTCAAACCAGGATAACTGTAAGTGACGGAAGCTATTACAATACATTCCTAGTTGCTATGACCACCTTTCTTTTTGTTTTGTAGATCGTTGTCCTCAGCTGAGTGTGCATGTCCTGATAAACTCCTTATGGTTATTTTTTGTTTGAGACCCCTATTTATTTTGCCAATAATGTCATTTTCTGATATTATTCATCTCTCTAATAATTGGTACTATAAAATAATTTACAATTGTGCATTATCCATTACATTCCTCGCCTTATAAACAAGTATTATACACCATCTGTCATGTCTGTGTATCTCATATCTCATATGTAAATGTATCAACCATGTATTGTATTTACTGTATTTGCATGTATGTTTTGTTCCACTATATACTGTATACTGATTGTTACTTGTTTAGAGCTTTTCTCCCCAGGCCTCAACTGAAAGGGATGTCCAACCCAGTCAGGCTGTCCCATTAAACAAATGCAAATACATGAATAAATAAATAAATATCAGTGTTTGAATTTATTTTTTATTATTTTGTTTAAATTGATTTTCAATCCAATAAGAATGAATTTCATATTTATGGGGTTGTTCTAAGTGGAAAGTAATATTTTGGAGGGATTATTTGTACAGATTTTATGTGTGCAGTTTGTAAAATAACATTTTTAAACAATAGATAGGGCAGGATGAAAGGGGTGTTTGCTCCAGCCACAACTGTTGGAGGACACAATTAGTACCTCAGAAGAGCTACTGACTGGTTTGAATAAAGTACTCCAGTCATTTAGGCAGATGAGACTGATATATCATGGCTGCTTAAATGAATGTGTTTAATGAGTGACAAGTTAGTAACAGCAGCAAAGGGCTAATCTAAGCTCTTTGTTACAGTTCCAAGTTTTGAGGACTTATTCTGGAGGACTTTTCTTCTGGTCCTCAATTTTCAGTTGAAAGGGGTGTAACTCTGGACTATGTCACTACCTGTACCTCCTGCTGGATCTGTTTTTACATTACTGTGAATATGATATTGGTACTAGATTCAGTTTTTTTTTACACCAGTTTACTTTTTTGTTAAACTAAGAGCAGACTTAGATTTAGGAGATTATCTTAGGAAGCTAGATTGTTTTGAGGTTATCAGTATCTGCTTTATGTGTGTAATGTGTAAATAGTATTGCAGCTTTGATGATGTGCTCTCCAGTCAAACATTTTTGAATAAATCTTGACTATAGATGAACAAAAATACCTACACAGAGTACTAGATATGTGTTTTAAAACAAAATGTCCCAGCAAAATAGCATTCTATTGGAAAAGTTGTTCTAGCTGATATGCCACAGAGATTTTTAGAGTTTTGTTACAATTTAATAAATACTGATTATCATTGTTTGAACACCCTTTCGCTAGAGTTTTCTGTGTGTGTGTGTGTGTGTGTGTGTGTGTGTGTGTGTATATGTGTGTATATACACACACACACACACACACACACATATGTACATATGGACCTACCTGTTATTATCGAAAACCCACTTCACTGAACTTAAAAAAACCACGACGACTTCGCCGAACACTTACTTTCATGAACTCTTGGATCACCGGAATTTTACTCTGGGAAAGGAACCACTTGGCCACCATGGTGAACTTTGCCCTTTTCCCCACTTCAGTGCGATCTCAGAGTTGGTATATTTAGTTAGGGGGGTGTGGGGTGTGAAGCCCCCCACTTGGGTAGGTTTGATTTGCTTTGATCTCTTTATTTAGTCATGGTGGCTCTGAAGACTGGTAGAGAAGGGTGAAGGCTGCCAGCCTAGCCAGACAGAATTGTGCAGATAATTCTATCATTTGTAAATATGAATGTAAACTACAGGCTTGTTGTCTTAAATGTAAAGAAATACTGTTACATGTGGAACTGGAAATAAATGTGACAACAGCGCACTCTACTGACCAAAGTAAAGCGTGTGGTGACCCTTTGA